>NC_056735.1:1693206264-1693326264 GCF_019279795.1 Protopterus annectens
TCAAATCCCCACCAAACCCAGTTAACTCCACTGGGTAGACATAAATGTACACCACCACACTCTGCCAGCATATAAACAGCTGCATAGATGCAGCTGTACCCTGTAGGAGCAAGCGCAGGGCAATCCCTGGAAACAAACCCACATGGTGGAACTATAATAACAAGCTTTACAATAAAAGAAAAAGAATTTTGACCAAAAGTAAGAAGAGTAATTCCCAGAATGTTATATTCCTTGTCACTGAAGTAAACAAACAACTCAGGAGCTTAATAAATTTCACCAAATCCAAGTTTGAGGCTAAAATAGGTACCCAAGCCAAAGATGATCTCAAGACCTTCTTAAGATATGTTTGTAATCTCCAAAGTGCAGCACAGCAATGCACTGCGCTGATTATGAGCACTGTTACCTTCACTGAGGCTGAAGATATAGCGAACCTACTGATGATAAATATAGCTCTAACTTTACCACTCCATCTGTTCCTCAAGATACACCTGAAACTGACTCGTCTCCAGCTGTCACACAAGACCACAAATCATAGCTATCAAAAGCTAAAAGTAGTGTAGTGATGGGTCCTGACAATATCCCTGGATGCATCTTAAATAACATGAAGCATGATTTAGCCAGCTCCCTAACAACACTGTTAATTTTCAGCCTCCATACAGGTTTTGTACCAAGCGAATGGTGAACAGCTAAAGTCATTCCCCTGCATAAGGGAGGACCTTCCACAAACCCAGGCAATTACAGACCCATAAGTCTGACTAGCCTCAAATGCAAAGCTATGGAATACTTGTTATTATCCTAATCAATTGGGATATAGGGTACCTCCAAACACTGGATCCATGTCGGTTTGGATTCATCAAGAACAGGTCCTTCTTACCTAACCTGGTGGACTTTTTTCAAAAAGGTTACCAAAGAAATGGATGAAGGCAAAACAGTACAGACTGCATACTTCAACCTGTCCAAAACTTTTGGCACTGTTTCCCAATTGTGCATAGTAGAAATGCTAAATAGACTGTGAATAAACCCTAATATCACCCCGCTGGATTGTCATCTGGCTTACAGATAGGATGCAGGACCTCCAAAAAGAGAGAATTAACAGTGGAGTCCCCCAGGGTTCTGTGCTTGGACCTGTCCTGTTTGGTATCTACTTTTCTGAAGTAAAAGCCTATACCAAAGGGCTGCGGCTGATTAAATTTGCAGATGACATCATCATTGAATCCCCAAATGACTTAGCTGTCCTTTAGGAAGGTTTGTCCCAAGTAAATAACTAGTGCCATAAACTGCATTAATTATATCCCTTGGGAAGTCATCTACTGCAGGGAACTACAACATTAACAGTAAGCCCCTAAGAGTTGACCCAGTTGTACAGAATTTGGGGACTTATGTGGACAGTGATCTAACTTTTGACCAGCAAGTCTCTGCTGTTGTAAGAAAGTCATTTTGTATTGCACAGCTTATAAACAAAGGGATTGTGTCTAGATCTAGGGATGTCATTGTCCCCTTTACTCAGCCCTAATAAGACCAGTCATTATGTATAATGCCCCCCCCCTCCTTGGCATGCATCTGTCCAAACACATCAACAACTGCAACACTCAGAGATACGTTACTAAAAGGATGCAAAGCTTAAGTGACATTTCCTATGTGGACCATCTCAAAGCCTGATCACTGTACTCTTTATCCTACAGACTGCCAAGAGGTGACCTGTTTCTGACCTATAAGGCATCCTCCAATCAAATACCAAGGGATTTACTGCACATCAGTAATTCAGATGGCATCGGAAGTACTTGATGTAAGGATCTGAATCTCTTCTGCAACATCAACTGAACAGTTTGGGGGGACAGGTGCATCTCACAGAAGATACTTCTGCTCCGGAACAGACTCTCCTTCCCTAGAAAACAAAGTTAATCCTTATCAAAGTTCATCATTATTAATTTGTCTGTAGTATGGTCCCATTTATCGACATGGGGTAATATATAATTGTCGTTCATGGGATGACCCAGGCCAATCTCTAATGAAAAGGTATATGCTAATCTGCGCACAGAAAAGAGAAATTGTCTGGGCTTAAAAGGGCCTGCAAGGGCAGCTAGCCTATTACTTACCTTTGCAGTTATAAACTGTGTAAGAATTTTCCTAGTGTTACTTCCATTTTTGCCAAGTGCTACTGTCACTTACTGCCTTACTGACCTTTTCATTACTGATTCCTAAACTGTGGTACCAGCACCAGAGTTTCCATACCTGTGCCTTCTGGAGTCTTACATTGGAATTTCCAGTCTTCTGCTGATTTACTTTCTCTCTCTCTATATATATATAGATATATATATATAGATAGATATAGATATATATATATATAGATAGATATAGATATATATATATATATATATATATAGATATATATAGATATATATATATAGATAGATATAGATATATATATATAGATATAGATATATAGATATAGATATATATATATATATATATATAGATATATATATATATAGATAGATATATATATATATAGATATATAGATATAGATATATATAGATATAGATATAGATATATATAGATATAGATATAGATATATATAGATATATAGATATATATATATAGATATATATATATACATATATTTATCTATATATATATATATATATCTTTATATATATATCGATATATATATGCTTAATTTCTTACTTCTGCTGCTGTATGTTTACTCAGCTTACATTGGCCGCAGTGATCCTTTATTCTCTGCTTCTCTGCACTTTTCCTGTTTTCTCTGTACAGGTAAGGTAACTCCAGACCCCAATTATCCTCTGCTGCATTCCTTGTATACCTACTAAGTACGGCCTGCAACATTTCTTTGTATGAATCTCCGTTCCTAACTCGTCTTAACCATGTGGTTTCATCATGTAGCAAGATAAGCTTCCCGTCAGTCTCAGTCTGCTTGTCTGTATAATTGTCCGCGCTGTGCAATAAACCAGCACCTGCACACCTCAGCTATGTGCAGCCTTTACCTTCAATCTGTCCTGTACATATCGTTTGACGTTTTGATATTATACCTACATTGATGCAGTTGTGCAATTCCTTACATGTCTGAGTTTCTGTCCTTAAAGTACTCTAGTAAAGACTCCCATCATATAAATGTTGAGTGATGGAATATAAAAGGCAGGTGGTGAAAGTGACTGTATTTGGAGTTTAAATAGCTGTTTCAAAGTCAGGATTCAAGTCTGAATGCAAAGTGTAACATATGACTTCTCAGATTTTGTCACCGAATCCTCCCATAAACCATTGAAAAGTCATCTGCACCTCCCTTATATATCATAAAAGACCACTGAGCTCTTCTAAGTAAGAGCTTAATTATCCACCCACAGCCTAAGCTTGTAGTGAGCAGTGAAGTTTAAGTAACATTAACTTCCACAATTAGTCATCTTGCATATGATTCTCTACAGGATGAATTAAATCTATCAAATGTAATCTGAATAGATTAATACAGAGCCAAAAGAACATCTGAGAATATCCTCATAACAAAAGTAAGTAATAACAGGGTATTAATTGTACTGTTTGACTGTGTCAGCGCTAAGAGAAACGGGACTGCCCCATGCACTAATTGGTTGTTGGTGGCATTGCTGTCTCATGCATGGTTATCATGGCTAGACTACTGTCTTGGCAGTATATCTCTCATTTGAAATTCAGCTCTTAAAAGAGATTTATAGCTACAATTGGAAATAAGAAATCCCAGAAGTAACATCAGAAGCAGTGCATCTTGTTCTTGTAGTGATAATAGCATCAGTGGGGCCTGATAGTGAGGCAGGAATTCTAGTAACACGGTATCATAAGCACTGTGCCATTAAGGATCTTGTTTGTTAAGCTTTTACAGGATGGTGGAGTGTTAGGAGTGTGCAAAATAGCATTTGTAATGCCAGTTCACAAAGATGGTTTAGACTTTTAAAGACAAGAGCATCACCCATGAAAAAGGGACACTGTCCCTTTACTGGAATGAATACAGCTGGAAGGTCCCCCAGCTATAGATAACGTATATCCACGGCTCACATGCCACTACTGTGACTTCATTGTTGCCTCCCTAAAACACATCTTTACTTTTTGTTTTACTACCATCACCATGCCTAATATTTGAAATATAATATACACTCCCCAAGAAATGAACACCACTGTATGACACTTAAAGCAAACTGGCTCTTATTTAACCAAAGATCAGACCTCCTATGATCTCAATTGTTCAAACTCCTACATGCACGTACTCTCCCTTCTTCAACCTCACTGTGGCTCTGCTCATCAGGGGCACAGGAAAATAACTCTTTGGTGGCGAAAGCCAAGGAACCTTTTTGGCTAGGCTTAAGGCCCCTTGGGCCAATAGCCTAGTACCTACCTATGAACCTACCCCCATATGCAACCTAAAAACTTGAATCACTCAGACTTTAAAATATAAATCAAACCATCCAAGCTTCATCTCTGACCATGCATTCCCAGTTCTTGGGCCCAACCTTTGAGAATCCCTCCCACCTTAAGTTAAAAACTCATCCTATTGTTCCAAGTTCAGTTCTCTAATAAAATCCCATTCAGTTAAACAAGCAGAATGAACCTGTCACCCCTCAAGTCACATCACTTAAGTCTGCTTTAACACACTGTACTCCAAGAGCCATTGTTCCTTTTCACAACTCTTATTTATTATTTTCTAATTTCTGAAATGTTTTGAAACGTTAGTAAATCCAATGTATTAATTTCCAGTATGTACAGTGTGTTTAGAGGCCACTCTACCATTGTACTGTTTTACTATTACTTGTGTGTTAATGGACTCTTGTCTATTTTGTATGTATGGTCAGTTTGTGACCCTGGGCTGGGACTGAAATTGGTCAGAATTGATCAGTGCTCTATCCTGGTAAACAAATTCAGATAAAATAAATTAATACCACTCATGGATAGGAGTGACCTATCAACTTGATAGGTAGCATTTGTAGACTAAAGGAGGCCAAACCAGATGTTTGAGAAAAAATTTAGAAATCTGGTATTGCTGAATGTACACCAGTATCTTTTCTGAAAACGTATGATGTTTGTTTAATCCAGTGTCTTTTACTGAAGATGTTAACTCAGTAGTTGGATGCAAGTGTACCCTTAGACATTGCTTGTCTAAGCTTGGTACCACAGCTCTTGAATGAAGGTATATCTGTCTATGGTAAAATACATGGCTCTGCTCCTGCATAAAGCCTGCCTAATACTCAGCTCTTCCTCTTTTTCCACATTAGCCTCATCCTTCTCTTCTGTCACATTTCACTCCCTCATAGTCTGCAAGATCCTAAGGCTGTCCTAACTCCTCCTTTGTTTCTATACCATATCTTTAAGCTACTGCTCAGACTGTAATGCCGATATTCGCCTTAACTCTCTCACTATCTTTCTGTATCACTAAATTTCTGGCTGTTGTTTTCCTAACTGAAACCAGGATTCTCCTTCTTTATATACTGTAACAGTCAATAGCATACTGTGCACTACCTACAGTTAATGTCATACATTGCACTACCTACATACTATTTTTGGACACTATCTACTGGGGTCTATATTATAACAACAAATGATCAAATGATTGGACGTTGTTATATCGAACTCTAAAGTTCGAATTCGCAAAACATCGAACAACCAGAACATCAGTTTTTTTTCCCAGGGAAAAACAATCGCTGTTCCCAGAAAAAAAAAAGACATTCAAATATTACATAAAGTGGGGGGGGGGGCTTCACCCCCCCACACCCCTCCCCCCCCTACTTAAGTATACCAACTCCGAGATTACACTACAGTGCCAAAAATGGCAAAGTGACTGAAGCGGCCAAGCGGCTTCTTTCCCAGGGAAAAAATGTGCTTATATGCAGCTTCGTCATTTTGCATTTTCGACAGTTTAAGTTCGACCAAGACGCATTCGACAAAATGCATCTTCGATCATCTGATAGGAACCCTATCTACTGATAGGCTATGTATATGGTGAGAGTGACTGTTATTGTCTATAATGTTTTAACTCTATAGGATTGTCTAGATGTGTAGTAATATATTGCAATATCTTGTAATGTAGATTGTTCTTTCATCTTATTTTTGTTTAGTATTTTCTAATGTCATTTGTATTGTATCGGATTATACTGTATTTGTATTGTACTGTATGTGGAGCTTTTCTCCCTGGGCCCTCTTGAAAACGGGTTTTGTAGACCCAGCCAGACTTACCCGGTAAACAAATGTCAGGTAACTTGTTACTTTATGACATGGTAGCTCAGTGCTTGGATGCAGGTATACCTATAGAAGCAACATGTTGCAACTTGGTACATCTTACTGGTTGCAGCTTGAAAACTTAGCACTGGATAAACGTGTAGGTGTTACATGTTGTAACTGGTAACTTAACAGTTCGATGCCTGTAGACGTTACATGTGGCAGCTGCTGCCTTAACACTGGATGAAGGAATACCTGCAGATATTAACACATTATGACAGTACATCACCTGTTCAGTAATTCGTATTGTGATTTGCTGTCTCAGAACTGGATGAAGACGTATCTGTAATACTACTGCACGTCTCACCTTCATTAAGGTATTTCTTACAACAGCTAAATGAGTAGCTTTTTTTTTTTTTTTTTTAAATATTGTCAGGGCAGCTAGCAGGATATAGTTATATAAGTTCGGTTGTGATATGACTTCACGGATGACAGTCATGTTGCAGAGGTATACAAAAGATTGTGGTGTTGGTGTAATGACAGCAGCTTAACCTTTTAATGTCAGCAGAGGTTGTCTTGTTCAGTTTGGAAGGAAAATTGCTATTTGCTCCTTAAGAAGTACCTCAAAGTCTGAGTCTGACATTAAGGAGCTCGATATGTCTATATTTTGAACTTTAGTTTGTTCACAGTGCCACAGTACTACTTAAAAAATGTTACTAGTTATCCACTTATTTGTCAGGGGTGTTAGCAATAGATCAGAGAAAGTCACGATAAGTGTTTTTCATTTGGTCAGGCCTTTTGATCGGATGCTGTCTTTTCCATCTGGATTCAACCTATGGATATCAGAGCCAACTCATATCTGAGACTGGGCTTATTCCAAAGACTTCAGCCTGTCGAGCTCTGCTTCTTCTACCTATAATCCCCTGCTCAACTAGGATTACCCCAGATGTCATTTGCCGCCTGGTCACTAGTTCCATAGGGTATATTCTTTTTTTGTGATGTTTAGATTGTAGCTGCCCTATTCCTCTACCCTAGTTTTGAAACTTTTGCTAGTAGTTTATTGGTGTAGGCCCAAGGACCAGCAACACTGGAGTTAGGGTCCTGCTGTTGATGCAGTTGTGGTGGAGGCAGCCATTAAGAAGGACATCTAGGAAGAGAGTACCTTGGTTCATCCCCTGAGTAGGGATCTCAGGCGTTGAACTGTTTAGGGGAGTGCTGCTGTGCTTCAGCCATGTTCTCAATGAGGGTGTTAAACTACCTCGCTCAATCGATAAGAATTCAGCATGGCATTGTGCTGAAAGTGTCAGAGGTAGTTAAGACATAGAAGACTCTGGAGTCTCAAGTGGACTCTACTCAGTTGTCCACCTTGCAGTCTGTTGCCATTGTGTCCATGCATCTGCTATCTAACATGGTTGATGGCATGTCCAGAGCTGCTGGCGCTGGCATTGCCATACGTCGTCATGCTTAGATGAGGTTGTATAGTATTGTGGGCTGCTTTGGGATGTTCTTTAGTAACACCCCTTTGATAGCTCTTCACTTCTTGAACTTGAGGTTAAGAACACTTTGATCAGAAGTGAGCAGGACAGAAAGAGGCTATCTGCCATTGGAGTATGTTTTGCTTCCCCTCAATGGACCTTCTGTCATGCATGCATACATTCATGCATACATGTATAGATACATAAAAATATTTCAAGCATGGGCATGAATGCCCTTCTAGCCTACCAGTATACCAAAATAGTTGTTCTCATAATAAGTGTCCTGGCTGTAATTGTAAATATTTAACTAGTGCTTGCTTTAATGTAAATTGGTAGTGTGTTCCTTGCATCATCTGCTCTCTGAGAACCAGTAAGTACACTTCTGTCTCCTGTAGAATCTTCTGCATAGGTTGTCTGATGATTCTCTACTTATTTTTTATAACCCAAACATTCCTAGATATAGTTCTCTAAATGCCCTGTAAACCTGAGTAAGGTCTCTTCTTAAATATCTGTATTGGACATTGTACAAGTTTAGATATTGTAGTCTTTCATAATAACTTAAATTTTCACATTTATGGATGACCTTGGTATGTTTCAGTTGTACTCCTTCCAGTTTACTTGTGTTTTTTTGTTATAAGGTTGCCATATTGTTATTCCATACTTAAGTTTGGGTATAATGTAACTAACAAACAATGACGTTATCATTACTGATTTCCTAGGTGTTATAAATCTTTTTACACAACTTATAGTTCTATAACTGTCATTAACCAGTTTGTTGATATGATTGACTCAAAGCTGGATCTACCCATATACCCAGGTCCTTAAATGAGTCTAGTTTCAATCACTATGTGCTGTATTAAATATTCATAGGTTCATAGGTTCATACTAGGCTATCTGCCCGAGGGCATTTACAAGCTTAGCCCATAGTTTTGTGGCTTACGCCACCCCTTTAGTATGGGGAACTATACCCATTATTTTGCTGTGCCTCTGTTGAGCAGTGACACTGAGGTAATCCCTGGGGTATATCTGCGATCTCCCATCCATTGGTCAAGATTTCTCTTGAACAAGGCCAGCGAGGTGCTCTGCCTCACATATACTGGGATTTTATTCCACAGCATAGGGAGTCTTTGGGTGATGAATCTATCCCTCCAGCACGTCCTATTAATAGCCGTGTCGAGGTTTAAGTCTCCCGCCTTGTGGCTCTGGCGGATCTAGATTTTTTTGAGGTGAAGCTTATTCATCAAATCTGTGTTTGACATGGCCTTGTATGTTAGTCAAAGGTCACCTCTGAGCAATGGCGACTGAATAGAGCTGGAGTTCTTTCAGTCGGGCAGCATAGGACAGATGTTTGAGACCCTTTATCCTTTTGGTGAGGAACTTTTGTGGTCTCTCCAGCTGCTGCAAGTGTCGGGTCAGATACATTCCGAATGGGGCATTGTACTCAATCATTGGTCTGATGAGTGATGAGTATAGGGAGACTATGACCTCCGTTGATCTAGATGAGAATCCCTTCATGATAAGGTGGGCAATGTAGAAGGTGTTCCTAACTACTTTAGCTACATGGGTGTCGAATGACAGACTACTATCAACCTGGGTCCCCAGGTCCCTGATAACTTCTTCTGTGCTCAGTGGATTGCCACCTATTTGGTAGCTAGGGGTAACCTTGTTTTTCCCGAAGGGTATGACTATGCATTTTTTGGCATTTAACTTTAGGCCATGGCTCTGGCACCAGTTATCCGTTTCTGTGAGACCCTTCTGAAGGATATCTGTGTCAGATGTGTTTTCTACTATGGCAGTTTGCAGTCATCTGCAAACTTTGTCAGCCATAACCCTCCTGTGTTTGCTTGTACTGGAAAAGTAGATGCCAAACAAGAGTGGGCCCAGGACTGAGCCCTGTGGTACACCACTTGTGACAGGCTTTGAGTCTGACATGGTGCCAGCAACTCTGACCCTGTGGGTTCTGTCACTCAGCCAGTTTGCAACCCATCTTGTGATGTATGGGTTAACATTTAAGCTGATGAGTTTTCAATGATACCAGAGTGGGGTATTGTATCGAAGGCCTTCGCCAGATCGAGGTAGGCTGTATGGACTGCCTTTCCCTCATCAATGGCTTTGGTGACTGTTTGAAAAAGTCAACCAAGTTTAGAAGGCATGATCTGCCTTTGACAAAGCCAAACTGGGATGGATCCAAAGTCTGCAAATTCCTATGTCTTTATTTATGAGGTCCATTATGATCCTCTCCATGGCTTTGCAGATGAGGCTTGTCAAGCTAATGGGCGGTAATTTCCAGGGTCGGTGGAGGCACCGCCTTTGTGAAGTGGGACCACAGTTGCAGTGCGCCACTCCGTATCCAGAGGTAAGACTATGATTAAACAGCTGTCCTAGCTGTGGGTTTAATTCCTCGTTGAGTTCGTGGAGCACACAGCCGGGGACACCATCAGGTCCCATGGATGCTGTGTTTTGCTTTGGAGAGAGCAGTTCTCACTTGGGCGTTGGAGATGTTTGGGGGCTGCAATCGCTTGGTATAGATATCTCTCCTTTTGGGGAGGGGAGAAGTTTGCACTGAACCTGTCAGCCAGTATGTTGGCAATGTCTGTAGGATCAGTAATCTTCACATCATTTTGAACTAGTTCTGAGCATATCTGGGAGTTTCCTCCCAGGTTTCTAACATAGCTAAAGAAGGCCTTATGATTGTCTTTTGAGTCTTTAGCTATTTTTCTCTCAAAATTTGCTTTGGATGATTTTATGAGAGCTCTTTTTACTTATAGTGATCAAGGGTGTCTTACCTTTTAAGGATTTTGCTCTATCTTGTAGTAGCTTCCTCCTTTTGTTGTAGAGTTTGTTTATGGCTGGGGTCCACCAGACTGGACGCTTGCCTTTGGTACAAAGAGTCTTTGTTTTGCTTGGGATTGCCTTATCCATGCAGTCCTGCAGGTGCTGGTAGAAGGCATTTGTAAGTGATTCAGCGGCTTGAGTACTGTTTTCCGCCGGCTCGGGGGCCTTAAAGGAGACCACACTAGTCTTTAGAAGTGTGAAGTCGGCTAAGTTCTTTACTGTGGTCTTTTTATTTCAGGTGGGGTGGGATGAGGACCTCCAGCGAGATTAGTTGTGATCTGATCTCACCAGTGAGGGGTATACTTCGGTGTTGAACATTGTGCTCCCATGTTCGTGATGATGAGATCAAGTATGTTTTCTCCTCATGTGGGGATGGTGACTAGTTGTTCCATGGCATTTGAGTTTATGAATTCCAGGAACTTTTGGGCTAGGGTGTTTGGGCTTGAGTAGTGTTCCCAGTCTATATTAGGGTAATTGAAGTCACCTAGTATGATGGTGTTTGGTGATACATTTATCCCCTCTAGTGTTTTCAGGAAGGCCATGTGAGGTTCCTGAGTTTGTGAGGGTGGCCTGTAACATGCTACAATTTGCAGAGCAGTCTTGCCTATGGTTAATTGCACCTGGATGGTCTCCGATGCATCGTGCGTTGCTACCAGTCTTGAGGTGTGGGTGTCCTTGATGAATATGGATACCCCCCCTCCTTTCTTGGTATTGTCCGGATTTTGGGGCCGGAATGCATGATAAGAGGTAAAACCTGATAGTGCTGGGGTGCTTTCAGTTTCTCTTCCAAATCTCACATGCTTAGTTTTTGATATATTTGTCATCATGTTATTCTCTTTTGTCCAAATGGCCATTCGGTTTTCTAGCATCTATCTTTTAACTGTTTGTAATGGGCGATCCCATGTGATGTAGACTTCATTTTCTATGATGCTTTGTGGCTCATGTTTCCAGTGTTTTTCAGCCACTTCAATACCATAATGTTTGCACAATCTCCAGTGCAAAAGTCTTGCCAAATTATTATGCCTTTCAGTATACAGTCCTTCTGCCATTAGTATGTCACAGCTAGCAACAAGGTGTGCAACTGTTTCCAATTGTTTTACAAGACCTACATGTGTCTGTTTCTCCCACATGTTCAATGGACTTTATAAACCAATGTGTACGTAGTCCACTATCTTCCAATATTAACCTTTCATCTTTTGGTTTGAATTTGGCTCTCCTTAACCACTCTTGCATTTGATCCTGATCAGCATAAGGTTCTTCCAGAGTTTTCTGTACTTGCAACTGTATTTATGCATTTTCCACACATTTTGCCTTCTCATCTGGTCCTTCACCTTATATTCTTTTTTGTTTTTTGGCACATTCAGTTGCGGTCTGATTTTTATCTACTTTTGGTTTTTATTTCCATTCCTGCTTGACACCAATATGCTTCTGCTAAACTAAGCAGAGAAGTCATCTTAGATTTATTCTCCTCATGTTAAAAAACGTTCTCAATATTTGGGTCTTGTGAGGTCAGCAGATGTGTGTGCACTCCCATGATTGCAGATCTGTACATGTTACATAGTACGTTAAGTTCTTGCTGAAGTGTTATTATTACTAATTCTGTTTCCTCACTGTGCTTTGTTTGAATCCAGTTTGTATAGTTTTTTTTTTCAAATTTTATCTAATTTGATTTTGGAAGCTGAGGTTACCTGGGTTTTACTAGAACAATTTATCACCCCCTTTGTGGAGTCAGACTGCTTTGCATAAGATTTAGTAAACATATCTATAATCTGCTATGTCTGAGAATAAATTTTAGAATCTACACAGTTATCAATTTGTATGTCTTTATTCCTTCCACATGGGTGGTGCAGTAGTGTAGCTGTTAGTGTTGTCACCTTCGATTCTCGGTTGGGGTGCCTTCTGTGCGGAGTTTTGCATGTCCTCCCTGCGTTCGCGTGAGTTTCCTCTTGGCGCTCTAGTTCCCTCCCACATTCCAAAGACATGCAGTAGGTAGATTGAACACTCAAAATTAGTCCTAGGTGTGTGTGTGTGTGTGTGTGTGTGTGTGTGTGTGTGTGTGTGTGTGTGTGTGTGTGTGTGTGTGTGTGTGTGTGTGTGTGTGTGTGTTCGCGTGTGTGAATGTGTGTGATGCATCCCCAATGAGGGTTGGGCCTTGGGCAAACAGCCTGAGCCCGTAAAACCTATAACTGCTACGGAAACAAGTGCTGAAATATGTTCGTTGCCCGATGTACCACATGATGTGTAAATGGGAAAGAGAGCGAGAGATTCCTTGCACATGTTGTATATCTATAAAATGCTTTCGTATTATGGTCAGTATCTTTACATTAAATTTTCTTCCAACATTTTCTTGATCTTGTCTCACACTGTTTATTTTGTCTGCCCAGGTTGTTTATTTCAGTTATCAAAGTTGAAGGTAGACTTCTTTTCCATTTCTTTAAACAATTTATCAGCTTCAGTAAGCAATATATTCATTTACTCATTGAATATTTCACCCCCATTGAGAAAGAACTCACTGAAAAAGCTGACGAGATACATACTGAATTGTTACAACGTTTTAAAGGGGAAATACATCTTAAAAAATTAGAAGGTATGTTCCTACAAGTGTTAGGATTCAGTGATAGATTGCAACAACTGAAGCACAAGAAACTTATGAGAGACTATCGTGATTTTGTGTCTGGCCAGATTTTTGTCTGGCCAAGGGCCAATACTACCAACCCATCTGAATCTTATGCAGAGAAAACTAAACGCATGCCTACATCTAATGCGAACGCTGGAACTGCTACACAAGACATTTCCACTTTAACTGCAGCAGCACCGTCCATGGGAAGTGGCTTTCAGAGTCGTATATTTAGTAACGAACAGAATACACAACCAATAGGAACAGACGCCTACAATACTCCGCCTCCGAATCAGGAGGCTCTGTTGACTTCCGTATCTAATGGAGCGAGACCTAAGTTACCTACGGCCATAACAGCTCAAGGTTTTTTACCTTTTCCAGTTCGTTATTGGCAGGAGAACAGAATGAGGTCGAACAGCAGAGGCAGAAGGAAGCGCAAGTTTTTGGGGGAAGCCGTGGAAGAATGGAGGAAACAACGCTAAAGAATGAATTGGTATTTAATCTATCTAGCCAAACCCTTACGACTAATGAAATGAGCGTGTTAAATAAAGGATTATCCTTTATACCATCACAGAGCAGTAAGTTAACTGAACTTTTAATAGATTTACGAATGTTCACGCGAACTCTGTCTTTGAAATTGTTATTTAAAGATGAAATGACAGGCAATGACTTAGATACTGATATGCATTTCAAGAAAAAGAGCACATTCATACCTGAAGTACTCCCCAGTATACAATGTTTCATCAAGAAATGTGAGAATGACTTTTACAAATATACTTTAGATATGAGTAAAGGGAAAAGATATGCTAAAATATTTTATAATTTAAATTCTGGAGAATTTCAAGCCTTACAAAATTTATCTAAGAATGAACTACTGACCATAAGACCAGCTGATAAAGGCGGAGGCATCGTGGTTCTGGACACTTTGTTTTATGATAAATTGATGTTTAATATGTTAAATGATACTGAGAAATATTGTAAGATTGACATTAACAAGTTATTCAAGATTATTAATACTGTATATGATATGCTATATGATCTACTTATGTGTAGATTAATTTCTAAACAACTATATGATTATTTTTTGATTGAAGCACCCAATGTGCCTAATATAAAAGGTCTCCCAAAAATACACAAAATGGAATTCCCCCCACCTTTACGACCCATTGTAGCGGGAGAAAAATGGGTGACTGAGTATATATCTAAGTTTGTTGAACATAAATTAGGTCCTGTAGCTAGGAGGATACCCACTATCTTGAACAACACCTATACATTACTTGATGATATACAATGACTAGTACCTCAGATAAGTGATGACTTGAATTTAATTTTAGTATCCTTGGATGTTAAAAATCTGTTCACAGTGATACCTAATGATTATGGAGTGGAGGCAGTGAGAGAGGTTCTATTAGAGGAGAAATCTCTGAATAGTGACATGCAATATTTGGTATGCACATTACTGACTCTAGTTTTAGAGAACAATGTTTTTATGTTTAAGAACAAAGACCATCTATATATGCAAACATGGGGTGTTGCAATGGGCACCCCATGTGCAAATTCTTACGCCAATATTGTCATGCACTATTGGGAATCTAAGCATCTTTTTAATAGTCACTATATGGAGAATATAGTTTTATATAGACGCTTTGTAGATGATATTTTAATATTTTGGAAGGGTGAACAGTCAATGTTAAATGGATTTGTTGAATATTTGGAATCAACGACTGACTTTTTGAGATTCACCATAGAGTTTTCCTATGATAGGATTGATTTTTTAGATATAACTATATTGAAGGATACTAGTAATACATTTATTACGCAACTATATAGGAAACCCTGTTGGAAAAATGCGATTTTGAATCATAGTAGTATGCACCCCCGATTTATATTTCCCAATATAGTACAAAATCAGAGAGCCAGAATCAATAGAATATGCACTGATGAACATGAGAGAAACAAACAACTTGCACTATTGGATAAGCTACTAATAGATAGGGGATATCCTCACAGCCTTTTAAACAGATCTTGTATTGGAAATAATGGTAGAATAAGAAATAAACAGCTATATGATAGAAGCACTCAGCAGTTTTCTGAACAACATCTCAATGAAGTAAGGTTAGCCTTCACATTGAGTTATTCGAATGACATACACAACATTATAGAAATTATAAAAGGGAACTGGGATATCCTTTTAATGGAAAATGGTGTTAAAGATCTAGTAGGACCTATCCCTCACTTTAGGTTTAAGAATAAGATGAACCTAAAAAGGTTATTGTGTAAAGATAGAATGACCAAGAATTTAAATACAATTGGAAAAATTAGAAATGTTGGCTGTAAGAAGGGCACCTGGCCATGTGGGAAGTGCAATATGTGTAGGTTCATTAATACTGGGAATGAGTTTACGTCACCATTTTTGAAATATACACACAGGTTCCAGATAAATGCTACATGTAATACTACCAATCTAATATACCTAGCTAACTGTGAGAAATGTGAAGCATTCTATGTGGGTCTCACTTCAAGAAGGCTAAGAGACCGTATTTACAACCACATTTATGACATCAGAAAGATGAATCTTACAAATGCTTTAGCAAAACATATTAGCATTAATCAAGATCATCATTTTAAATTCAGAGTGCTACAAGTAGTTGAACCTTTAGCTAGAGGAGGCGATAAAATGAACATACTAGCCAAAATAGAGCTAGATTGGATTTTTAAATTACGAGCTCACATAGAACCTGGATTAAATATTAGTACCAGTATAAAACCAATATTAGAAGCACGTAGATAACTAATGGAAGATATTTTAAGATCAACATATTCCATGTATTATGTATTATATATCAAACTATTATGATATTGACTATATATTTCATTTTAAATATAGTTTTCATAATTGTTCTATTGCTGAATACTTATATATGGGTATAGAGTTCTGAAGTAACATCATGATAGTTATTGGATGAAATATCTCCATAGATTATATACTATTTATATATATATATATATATATATATATATATATATATATATATATATATATACATACTGCATTAGTCTCACAGAGGTGTAAATGTATTATGTAGGACCTTATTTGTTAACAATAGATTCTACTGTGATATAGTAAGATATATTATATAACATACACTCAGTGTCTATACAGTTATATTTAGTCATTTATCAATTTTACAATTCCATATGTCTACAACATGTTGATCTAGCAGAACAGCTTTATTCTAGATTTTATTATAGTTTTTATCTGTATTATATATTTTGATATACATTGTGTTAGTGCTCCAATAAGTTATAATATAGCACTATGCAATGGTTGAAGTTTTAGAATTTGAATTTATATATATTTGTATATACTTAATAATTATTGTTTTTAATTCTGTAATATATTATTATAACAGCAAAGTTTCACATTCACAAGCTGAGTTAAGATAATTCCTGTAGCTGCTGCTTTAAGTGAGCGAATCTATGTATAGTGCCTTTAATGGTTTAATTATATAATTACCAGCAGAAGGAATAATGCTTAATTGATTAATGAAATGACTCAGTAGAGTATATAAGCTGAAGGTTTTCATTTGAATATTGTAACCTGATGAAGTATGTGAAAGCGCTTGTTCGTTTTATTTGTGGTGAATAAAGAGTTTTATACTTCGTGGTGGATTTCATGGCTCTATTCTGAATACTTTGTGCTTCTTCTACTGGAATCCTTTGGTTGGTAACTAGCTTGTGCTTATCTATGGTGTGTAAATGGGAAAGAGAGCGAGAGATTCCTTGCACATGTTGTATATCTATAAAATGCTTTCGTATTATGGTCAGTATCTTTACATTAAATTTTCTTCCAACATTTTCTTGATCTTGTCTCACACTGTTTATTTTGTCTGCCCAGGTTGTTTATTTCAGTTTTCAAAGTTGAAGGTAGACTTCTTTTCCATTTCTTTAAACAATTTTTCTTTCAAAACTTTCCACATTCCTTCTGCAATTTTTCCACTGAACGCAACACGCCAATTAGTGTTACATAGTGACTGGTTTGCTTCCATATATAATCTGTTATTAATCTTCTGTGCATTGGTTTAGATTTCATTTTAGCAGAATTATGTAGCAACAAATTTGCCGGTATAACCCCATGATCACTGCATTAACGGTGGTAAAACTTGACATGAAGTAACAGTAATTTCTTTAGGAATATAAACAATGTCTAGTACACTCCATTCCCTGGTAGACATTTTTACAATCTGAAGCAATTGTTCCCAAACATTGTAAATAATTTCCTTACTCATGTTGTTGAATCAGTATTCCTGTTTTGGGTAAATTTAAGTTCCCAGCCGCTATTATTCTTCCCTCCTGTGTTTCATGCAAGAAATGTATGAATTCCTCTAGGTCATCAGCAGTTGACTTTGGTGGTCTGTATACTTCAACAATTATTATATGTTCCAGGGTTGTTTTTATTGTCACAGTTGTGCAGTCTATAGTATTGGTGTTATCAGTGAGCATGTAATAATCACAGGTCTCATAATTATCTTTAATCCCTAGTATAACACCTCCACCTGTTTTTTTGTTAGAATGTCTATTACAGTAAAAACATTTATACCTTGACAGAACTGGTTTTCGGTCATTGTTCTTTAACCATGTTTCACAAACAATAACAACATCAATCTTGGTGGGAATGTAGCAAATTTTCCAGTAAAAAAAAAAAAAAACTTTACTGCTCTTAGCATTAACAACCATCAGAGATGCATCTAATGATGCTCTCTGTGAACTGGCACATTTTCGGCCTGGCAAAAATCCTGCCTTGTACTTGTCAAATATTACAAAATATCTGCAGCAAAATTCTCTTACCTGATAACAAGTGCAAACCATCCTGTCCGAACATGTGCCAAAACTTACGCTCAGACGCTCTACCCGTGGACTTCCAAGATGGCTGCACTTTGAGTAACAGCTTAATTCTAGCTCTTCCAGCATGAAAACAGAAACTTAGCAGAGAAAGCCAGCGGAGTTGTACTTCTTGGTAAATTTCAGTAACTGGCTGGTAAATGCACTGCATGGATGCCAGGAAAAAATAAATACAGAGGACCTGAAGGAAAGTCAGCTACAAAATGTGAGGAAAAAACACTGGCAAAAGTACTGCAACTGTTCAGCAAAAGCAATGCAAGCTCCAGACCTGACTTCCAGTAACCTAGAGGAGAGCATAAGACAACTGCACACACCTAGTTACTGATGGAGTTTATCCACTCAAACAACAATAGGCTGGAAAAAATGGAAGAAGCGTTTAAACAGATATTCAGATGAGATGATAACACTGCAAAAATCAGAGGTTGAAATGAACAAAAGGCTGGCTGAATATGAGAGTGCACAAGAAGAGATGTTTCAAAAAGTAATAGAATTAGAGGACAGAGCACGTAGGCAAAACCTGAGTTTGCTACTGTAGAAGAGAACCTGGAAGGAACTGTTAAAGTACAGTTTAAAATATACATAAATAACATTAATTACTTCTTAGTCTTGACTCAAGAATAACTCTTCAGGATGTGCAGTCGTTTGTTCTTTTTATTTAAATAAATCACAGTGCTGGGAGACTACCTTCACAAAGTTTCCAAATCAGTCTCACCATGCAGCAAAAACATACAATTTTTATACATTTTATTAGCAGGATTGTGACGTTTCATTACATTTAACAAATAGGGTCTTTGCAGACCCTTGTGCCTCTCGCTTAATGGTGCACGTGAACACTTAAGTCATGTTTTTAGTAACAATAATGTTTTAGAAAAACACAGGCCCCCTGGCCTGGCAACCGTTCTTATTTTTCAACCTTGTAAATTTCAGTACCAGTGACATTTTTTCTCCCCATCATTCATTGTAACTTCTCATCCCGGTCTGGGAAGGTCAGAGCTCACATAAAACAAAATCTCTTTCACTTTATGTTCTTTCCTCCCAGATCCAGACTCTGTAGACCATAGTACATCCCTTAACCCTTTCAGCACTTTCTTTACCTTCAGTCATTTTGTTAATGCATTTTACAGCTTAATATTAGAATGCAGTTGTGAAACACTTAGTGCTACAACAAGTATCTGTGGTTTGCATAAGTATGCATTTATATTAAACATTTTATTTGTTCAGAAACTGTAAGTTAATATACATTTTGTGTAGAATAATCATGAGAGAGAGACTGTATTCATTTTTGAAAGCACAAGTAAGCAACTGGACTGGTATTCCACAGCACGAGTTGTTAATTGAAAGGACACATCATGTTTGTGCTCCATATCTTGCTATGAGAAAGCAATCTAGACTTTTAATATTAAGGATTCAATCCTATCAGCAGAAGGAGTTGATTCTGACAAAACTGTGGCAGAAGGACAAAGTACTAAAAGTGGGAGATAGCAGAGTGTTTGTGGAGAATGATTATTCATTGTACACCGGGCAGAAGAGGAGTACATTTATTCCACTATTTAGGGAATATCGAGAAGCAGGTGTGAGATTCAAACTGCTGTACCCAGCTATCTTCAAACTATTCTTTCCCTGGAGGGACAAAATCATTTTTGATGAAGTATGTGCTATGGAGGAAATACAAAAGTTTGTCCAACAAAATGTGAGCTGTGAAACAGAAGGAGAGTCTGCTTCTTGTTCTTCTTGTAGTAAAGACCACAAAGAAACTGTGCCAATGAAACCTTTTCCAGTGCCTCAATGGAAAATGCTTGAGAGAAGGAAAAAAGCACAATAGTTGACTAGAAGAATTGAGAGTTTGTTGGAATTGAAGCAGAGAAAGGATTTGGGAGCTGGAAATGAAGAATAAAATCAGTAACTTGTAAACTGACAAATGTGGGATTACATTGCAATAATTATATTTGTGAAACATGACAGAACAAGAAAATATGGAAATATTGGACTTTTTTGGACATTGTTAAACTTGTAGGTGACTCTAAAGCGTGTGCCTACTTCATGTCATTAATGTTTCAAAAAATACTTAAGAAAGTGGACGGAGAGGAGAGTGAGAAGGTTAACTGTAAGTAAAACTATTTTTTTTCTTAATGGTACTATTTTTGTAGTGCATGATTGTTTTCCATGCTATAAAGTAAGGTTTTCTTAGTTCTTTAAGTGTAATTGGGATACCAATGTAAGCAGGTGTTCCTTTTTTCTTTCCCCTTTCTTCTCCCTTTCTCCTTATTCAGTTTTAAGAAATGTAGGCTTTGCAATGTAAAAAAAAGTCTGGTTAAAAGAGCATAGCAAAAGAAAAATTAGTGTGTTTTTTCTCATTCGTACATAAGGGAATGGCTGGATTAAGGCCCTTAGCTTGATCTAGTAACAAGTTTTAAGAGAAAGCAAGAAATGAAAAAGAATATTGAATATTCTATGGCTTTTAAGGTTAGTTGCAATGTTGTATCTGGTCCTCGTGACGCCAGGAGACAATCTGATGAAGGGAAATTGGTAGGAGATATTGTTCTCTGAAAGTATTTAAGTGTTTCCCCACCTGATAGAGCTGTAAAGATGAGACAAAACCAGAAAGCATGTAGTAGAAGCACAGGCTGCACCATGTGTCTTGGCGTGGATAACTTTTCTTTTAGGTTATCTCAAGTTTGTGATTGTGGCTGTCAGTTTGGAACATGTGCTCCTATTAGGAGGGTAAAACTTTGAAGATGTACATAGTTTTGTGTGTTAAGTTAATAGGATTTAGCATAGTATTGGGGGTGTTTGAGGGCTTTCAGTAAAACAAAATGTTTTATAAGATGCAAAATAGGCTCAAAGGCATATGACAAGAAACAACTATATAAAAGATCAACCTGCCAAATAGTGTGTACATGTAACACAAAAACTGGAATTAGACATTTAACAAAATTACCTTTATACGTAAAAGGTGGGAATAATAACTTTGTAATACAGTGATGCTTTCTGTAATGTCTTTAAATGTCAGTGGTCTCTCATATAAATACCAAAATGAAAAAGTAGTGAACTGTATTAAAAAATGTAGAGCGCAAATAGGTATGCTAAGGGAGAGACACTTGTAAAGAACTGAACATGTGAATTTGATAAAGAAAGGTTTTAAGGGTGGTTATTCAGCAGAATACCTGGGACAAAGGAAAAGAGTAGTACTTATATTAATTGCAAGAGGATCTCCAATAGTGAAAGAAGATAAAAAAAGATAATAATGGTAGATTTGTAGTATTGAGGGGCTGCTGGCAAGGGAGGAGGATTACACTGGCATGTATTTATTATTCCACCTAAAACTGCTATAATGGAGCTTAAAGAAAATTTTGGGAGAAATAATCAGGTTTTAGCAAGGAATATTACTTATAGGTAGAGACTGGGATTTGACTGGGATTTGACTTGCAACAGTGAAGATATGTCTGGGGGTCCAGAAAGGAAAATATAACAAAGGAGGGTAGAGTTTTGAAGAAATGTATGAAAATATTTGGCATAGAATGTGTGAATTCACTACTAGGAGTTTGGAGTAAATTTACATATTATTCTCCAAGATACAAAAACTGGGCTAGGCTAGGCAGAACTTACATTTCACATTAACATCTGCATTTAACTGAAGATGCCCTTCTATTCTCATGTTGCAGTATTCATAACCATAGGGAGTTGCTGCCTGCAGCACTGGACATCCGACCAGTATACAGGGGTGCATGCGACATTGCATGCAGGGGGCCATAAACTGACGTAGATTGTATCTGTGACGTCTGCATATACCAAACTCAGAACTTTTCTGCTGCAGTGCATTTCAGACATCTGATTGCCAGTCTCAGGAATCCGGTGTTTGTTCAACTTCGGCCACCCGTTTCAACGATCGTTTTCCAGCTGTCCGCACTGAGATAAGTACCCTTGTGGGATTTTTTTCTTTCTTTGCCTTTTTCAGATGTGCATGTCACCTAGAAAGGGAAAGTGTGAAAATATAGAAGGAAAAAACAAAAATCCTACTGGTAACTCCCTCCTGGTCATGACAACATTGGTTTCCTCTACTGTACCTTCTAGCCCAGGGCAATCACCACAGGTTACCTTGCCGCTTCAACCTACTCACACAAGGCAGGGGGGATCCCTTATTCATCCCCACCTTCCCAATCTCAAACTGACAGTGTGGGTGACAGAGTTCTGATCCCCTTTACACACCTATATTCAGAGGATGTACTCAATGTCCTGCAGGAGGCCAGGAAACCAAGTACCAGAAGAAACTATTTATTAAAATGGAAAACATTCTTCCTTTGGTGCCTCAAGAGAAAACAGGAGCCATTTCAAGTTTCCGTTTGTATGGTCCTTTACGTGTGTGTGTTACTACATTCAGGGCTGACATTTCTCCGTGAAAGTGCACTCTGCTACTTCTGCTTGCCTTCCCTTGACTCCACCTCTAGTTTCCAGGTTGGACGTCAAGCTGTTTCTGAAAGGGGCCCTTCACATAAGACCTCCTCGTAAGCCTATCCCTCCCCCTTGGCACCTTAAATTTGTGCTGGAAAAGCTTACATTGGTCCCTTTTGAGCCAGCCCATTCATCCTCTCAAATTCTGTACTTGGAAAACAGTCTTGTTAGTGGCCCTTACTTCTGCCAGGAGGGTCTCTGAGATCCAAGCCCTTATGGCTTCTCCTCCCTATCTCGTTTTTCATAAAGATAGGGTTTGTCTCAGGACTTAACCCTTCATTCATGCCTTAAAGTAGTTAATGAAGTTTACTTAAACCAGACAATTAATTTACCTGTCTTTTACCCTCAGCCACAGAACTTCTCAGAAAGGACTTTGCATTCCTTGGATGTTCATAGGCAACTGAGGATCTGATATTATTAATCCTCATTCATTCCTTACGCACGACTATCGGTTCCGACCTCAGAACCGAGCCGGCCATTTTCCAAGCTCGCGTCAGCTTCAAACTCTCGAGCTAAACTCTTACCCACAATCCCCCTCTCCCTGTTACCTCAGATTTCATTTGCCGCGTTGCCATTCGGTCGTGTCAAGCTGCTTCTCTTGAACTAAGTGCAGTTATTTGTTGTTTAATAGTTTTTCAAATTACTTTTCTGTCAGAAAAGTTTCTGTTTCATTGTCTCTTACCCTATCGCATCCAGCGCACATATTTTCTTCAGGTTTTCTGCTCTTTTCTCTACCTTTTTACCACGAGGTATTCTCTCTTTACCATCGTTGGTAATCCTTCCCTTTTTTTCTTATACCTTCAGGTATTCTTTTGTACCATTGCTGGTACCCTTTCCTATTAATTTATTTGCTGTCATGGCAGATAAGAAAGGTAGTCTGGGTCTAAGCACTGTTCTGATTGTGGACAAAACTGTGGGCACACTCTTTGTGCGTTTATTGTTTGGGGGCGTCCCACTTGTTTGTGGACCCGCCCTGTACTATCTGTGAAAACTTCTCAAATAGAACTTTGTTGTAAAGGAAAAACAAGCTGCTGCTGAAGGGACTTCTTAAATCTCCCATTTCAGAGGCTATTTCTGGGTCAGAGGCCTCAACCCCTCCTAGAGCCCATAAGAAAATCTTGGATGTTCCTACCAAGGCTAAATCTTTGCCTTCGTCCCCAGCTGGGGACTTCCGCCAACCAAAACCTAAAAAGACTAAAGTTTCAGCTCCGGAGCTCACTCAGTCAGCCCCAGTGTTTTCGGTGCCTAGACCTTCAGCACCGAGGCCTTCAGCTCCATTAGTGATCTCGGCCCCGTCTTCTCCTGCAGCCTTCACTATATCGGCACCGAGGGGCTCCTCTGTTCAGACTTTGGCACCGACCGTTCAGTCGGCGCAGACCTTGACCACGGTTCCGACATCGTCCTTGGAACCAGCACCTTTATTGTTGACTCCAGTTTTGTCGGTTCCAGCTTCGGTACCGACAACCACTTTGGCACCGATCCCTTTGTGGGTGCAGACCATGACCTTGGCACCAATGACTTCTTTGGTGCAGACACCCATAGTCCAGTCTCTCTCTGCACCATTGCCCTCGGTGCGGACTGGTGAGATGGACACCGAGTTTGCCTCTTCTGTGGACAGGCCGGTTTCTCCCTCAGTCTTTGCGAGTTCCACTAGAAGCCATTCCAAACACAATGTGTTGCGTCTTGTGGATCAGGTGCTCTTGGCCAGAGGTATCCAACCCCTCAGGAGCTATCCTTCCTTGGGAGGTGATCACCCATCTCCAAAGACCCCTTCTTATTCTCCTCCTTCATTGTCTTTGAAGTCCATGGATATAGCACAGTCTCCCCCTTCTGTGGTCCCCTTTATGGATCTCACTAAGGAACCACAGTTGCCTTCGTGGCAGGTAAGTTTTGCTACGACCCAGGATGTCAGTTGCGACGCACATAGTTCCCTGCTCCATAGCCATCCAGGGAGTCCGGGTCGGCAGGCTGAGCCACTTAGGGGTGGGGTGACCCCCGTCCCAGACATTCACTCCTCTTCAGGTGGACCAGCCTTCCAAGTGATGGAGAAGGCTTTTACTGCTGCTGGCGATACTGGACTGTCTATACCTCTGCCCTCCTCTGGTACTCTGGTTTCACAAGTCGCACCTAGCAGACACTGGGTGCAAGGGATTCAGGACATATTCCCACAGGAATCCCCTTTTCCGCTCTCTTCTAAAGCTCCTCCCGCTGAGGAGGTCCACCAGAAAAGTTTGTGTAAGAAGAAGCACATTGACTCCACAAAGGAGTCCCTCACTGAAGACAAAGATTTTGATGAGGGGGAAGGATCCCCCTGGTCACTCTCTGAGGTGTCCTTTGGTGATATCCTCGAATTCCTGAAACAGAGAGGTGACTGGCAGTCCTCTAATCTGATCTCTGAGGAATCTGTGTTCCTGCAGGCCTTTCGCGCCCGGCCCCCTACCTCCTGGGTTACTCCACCTGCCGATGAGCTTGTCCGGCTTATCGTGCAGCATGCTTGGAAGGCTCCTGATACCGTCGAAGCTATTCCCCGGAGGCCAGATAAGATTTTGTCCCCTCCTGCTTCGGATCCCCATTGGTCCAAAGGTCTTCCTGTGGATGCTTTGGTGGTAGTGGTGGCCGCAACAAAAAAAGGATCTGGCAGAAGAAGAAAGCCAGACTGTCTGCCTAACAAAGAGTCCCGGGCCCTGGACAGGATAGGGAAGCGCACCTTTGCATCAGCGACCTTTACTATCAGGTCCCTGAATTATATGGCACACTTTACCAGGCTTCAAAGGGATCTAATTTCCGAGCTCTCTGAAACCTTGGCTGGTGCCTGAGATCCGTGACAAAGTGGCCTCTCAGCCAGCCACCATTGAATCAATATCTAACTCCTCTATGAGACTGATATCTCACGCATCAGAAGGAGCAGCTAGAGTAGTGGGTTGAGCTGCGGTCTTGCGACAACATGCCTGGATGCGCTTGTGCAATTTTGCAGAACCCTTTAAAGATTCCTTCCTTAACGCTCCTGAGGCCTCCTCATTGTTTGGGCCCAAAGTTAAAAGCACACTGGCCAGATGTGAACAGGACGGTAAGACCCTTTCTGCCATAGGTGTCTGGTATTCTCCTCACCGTTCTTTCTCCCAAAACCAAAAGAGTGGGAAGATATGGTTCAAGAAATCTCAGGGTCCTTTCCGTGACACACAGGCTGAGTTCTCCCCTAGAGCCAGAGGGGGAAACTCACAGGGAAGATGCTCCTTTCGGGGCAGAGGGGGTCTGCGTAACCAGGGTTCCAGGGATTCTTTCCCTGGTTAATCCTACCTGCGCTCCTGAAGAGCGGCCCAACTCCTTTCCTCTGGAGGTGTTTGGGGGACATTTCTCCTTGTACCCTTCTGCCTGGCTAACCATCACCACCGATTCTTGGGTACAAAGGATTATAACCAGAGGTTATCATTATCCCTTTCGGTCTTTGTCCTGTCCCTTCAAAAAACCTTCCCGACGTTCTGCCCAGTCAAAGGGAAGAAGCAGCACTAGAGCTAGAAAAGCTGCTAAGAAAGAGAGTCATCCAAATAGTCCCTCCAGACCAGATAGAATCTGGATTCTACTCGAGACTATTTTTGGTGCCAAAGAAAACCGGGAACTGGAGACCAGTTTTGGATCTCAGTGTGTTGAACAAGTTTGTGAGAGGACAAAAATTCTGGATGGTCACAATACAGTCTATCCTCCTGCTTTTGGAAAAAGACGATTGGATGTGCTCGATAGATCTTCAAGATGCATACTACCACATAAAGGTGGACAGGTCATCAAGAAGATTTCTGCGCTTCCATGCGGGAGCCAGTCACTACCAGTTCAGAGTACTGCCCTTCGGACTCTGTACAGCCCCCAGAGTGTTCACAAAGTGCATGGCAGTTGTCACAGCTCATTTGCGACTTCAAGGATTCCAGGTGTTTCCATACCTAGATGACTGGCTCATTTCCGCCCCCACCAGACATCTACTGAAAGAAGCCCTGGCATACTCTCTCCTCGCTGCTCAAAGGCTAGGCATAACCATAAACTGGCAAAAATCCAATCTCACCCCATCTCAGTCAACATAATTCATAGGGGTTATCCTGGACACAAAGAACTGCAGAGCTGCTATTCCAGAGCACAGAATTTTAAGGATAAAGCAACAACTGATTCCAATCCTTTCAAGAGAGAAATCCATGGCTCACTCGGTTCTACAGCTGTTGGGTTCCATGGCAGCCTCTATCACCATTGTTCCCCGGCCAGGTTTCACATGAGGCTTTTACAGTAGCTACTGGTCACCCAATGGTATCCTTTTCAGCATCCTCTTTTAGCCATGATTCGAGTAACCCACAGGTGCAAACAGGATTTAAATTGGTGGATGACACGCAATCTGTCACAATGGTCTCACCCCTTCTCCCCCAGCAACCCAACGCCACAGTGACCACGGATGCCTCCCTGATGGGGTGGGAGGGCTATGTCAGGGACAGACAGTCCAAGGCACTTGGTCCAAACTGGAGGCCCATCTGCATATAAATGTTCTAGAGCTGAGGGCAGTGCTTCTGGCATTGCAAGCATTCCATCCCCTGCTGCCATCTGGGACCATTGCGATTCAGTCAGACAACATGGCAGTGGTCTGGTACATCAACAAGCAAGGGGGAACCAAATCTTACCCCCTTTGTCGAGAGGCCATGAGGATATGGCAATGGGTGATGGCTAACAACCGTTTTCTTCTAGCAACGCACATTCCTGGGAGTTCCAAAGTGATAGCAGACAGACTCAGCAGGTGCATTCTTCAACCTCATGAGTGGTCCCTGAATCCCTTGATAGCGGCGGAGATCTTCCACCGCTGGGGCCGTCCTTGCTGCGACCTTTTTACATCTAATGACCAACTACAAATGCAGCAACTACTTCGCCCTGATTCCCCCTCTGGGACAGTCACCCAGGGACGCTCTAGTCTATGATTGCCCTTGCGTCTTCTTTACTCATTTCCACCCTTTCCCCTCATTCCCCAGTTTCTGAAGAAAGCCCGTCGGTTGAAGAGCAAGGTGATCCTCATAGCACCATATTGGCCTCGACAGATTTGGTTCCCCTTCCTTTGGTCTCACCTACTAGATCGACCATGAATTCTCCATCCAACCCCAGAGTTGATCTCACATCCACAGAACCTGATTCATCCCAACTTGAACAGCCTGAAGCTCACGGCTTGGCTACTCCAATTCCCTTGATTGCCAGGCAGAATTATCTTTCTTTACCAGTACGTGATATTCTCATTGCATCTCATAAGTCTTCCACTAGAATTACTTATTTGAGCAAGTGGAAAAGATTTACTTGTTGGCTGAAAGATAAACAAGTAGACCCCTTCTCAGCACCAGTGTCGATAATACTAGACTATCTGGCTGACCTTTTTCAATCGGGTCTATCAGCCTCTACCATTAGAGTTAATTTAGCTGCAATTTCTAATTTTCATGAGGGTGTCCAAGATTCCTCTCTTATGTCCCACAAATTGTGCAAGACCTTCATAAAAGGTGTGAATCATCTGAAGCCACCTTTTAGAGAACCTACTCAACCATGGAATTTATCATTAGTTCTACAAACTCTGACAATGTCACCTTTCGAACCAGCCTCTTCTTGCGACCTCAAGTATTTGTCATGGAAAACCTTGTTTTTGGTCGCCATTACTTCTGCCAGACGTGTTTCTGAGCTTCAAGCTTTATGTATCAAGAGTCCACACTTGATTTTTCATAGAGATAGAGTGTCTCTGAGAACTAATCCATCATTTTTGCCTAAAGTGATCTCTGAAATGTCCATTAATCAAGCCATTGAATTGCCAGTTTTCTTTCCCAATCATTCAAACGGAGGAGAGTATTGCCTACATACCCTTATTTATCCACAGGCAAATCCATTTTTACTTAAACAGGACTAAACCCTTTCGTAAATCTGACCAGTTATTTTTGGCCTTTTCTGGACCTAGATTAGGATCTGCTGTTGCTAAGGTCACATTAGCTAGATGGTTAAAGGACTGTGTGACCTTCATTTATACACAATGTAATATCTCGTTGCCTACTACCATGAAAGCTCATTCAACAAGGTCGGTGGCAACTTCTGCTGCCTTCCATGCCAGAGCTTCCTTACATGACATCTGTGCAGCTGCAACTTGGGCTACGCCTCATACCTTCATCAATCATTACAAATTGGACTTGGCCTCCAGGGGAAGAGCATCCTTCGGTTCTATGGTGCTCAGGAATGTCCTTCCATGAGAGCCTCCCAGGAATAGAGGTAGCTGCGGAATCTGTCCCATGCGTAAGGAATGAACGAGGATTATCAGTATCAGATAAAGAAGTTATGTCTTACCATAACGTTCCATCTGTATTGTTGATCCTCGTTCAGTCATGACTACCCTCCCTCCTTCCCCCTCCTGTGGTTTTTAGTGGATCTCTCCATCCGGTTCTCTTGGATTATTTGACCAGAGGTAGCCTCTACCACCTTTGACTTGCAAACTCAATCTGAGGTAACAGGGAGAGGGGGATTGTGGGTAAGAGTTTATCTCGAGAGTTTGAAGCTGACGCGAGCTTGGAAAATGGCCGGCTCAGTTCTGAGGTCGGAACCAATACCCATGCGTAATGACTGAATGAGGATCAACAATACAGATGGAACATTATGGTAAGACATAACTTCCCTTCAGACAGTCTGACCAACTTTTTGTCTCTTTTCATCCTAGGGCCTTGGCAAGGCAGTGTCAAAACACACAATTGCCTCTTGGATTTCTAAGACCTATTGCCTTTTGCTGTTCCTTTCATGGTTAGCATTTGAGTTCATACGTTGAGGCCAATTCCACCAGAGCAGCTTTCTTCAAGGGCGTGGATTATGCTTCTGTTCTGGCGGCTGCAACTTGGTCTTCTGTACATACCTTTACCAAGCATTACAAATTGGATCTGATCTCCACAGCTAGAGCAGGGTTTGCTAGGTCTGTCCTGCAGGGTCTCATAGACTCTGCTCCCCATTTTACCTCCCATGCTACTTCCTAGAGAGCTGTGGTGCTCTCCCTAAGTGCTAGGTCTGTCCTGCAGGCTCTCATTGACAATGCTCCCCTACCTACCTCTCATGCTACTTCCTAGAGACCTGTGGTACTTTCCCTAAGGTTATGAATACTGCAACATGAGAATAGAAGGATGTAGATTAGTTGTGTAAGAACTTACCATAACCATAGATGTCCTTCTCTTCCATGTTGCAGTATTCAGTCCCACCCACCTACCCTCTTTTTTGGTCATATTATTACCTCTGTTCCTTTCCCTAACCACTGATTTTGTGTGTCTGGGAGGTTTTTGCTTTGTTTCTCTCCTCCTGCTCCTGGGTCTCTCTCTGTGTGACAGCCAGTTCTGAGTTGGTTACTTGTGGTTACATCACAGATATAGCCTACATCAGTTTATGGCCCCTGCATGCAACGTTGCACCGTACCCCTGTTTCTAAGACTTTGGTATACTGGCCGGATGTCCGGTGCTACAGGCAGCAACTCCCTAAGGTTATGAATACTGTAACATGGAAGAGAAGGACATCTATGGTTATGGTAAATTCTTACACAACTATTCTTTCCTGATGTGCACTTAGTAACTGTTTTTCAGATTTTGCACCAATAATAACTAAAATAAAACCATGAGGTAATGTAATAAAAATGAGACACTGACATTTTCACACCTATCTGTTGAAAAGAGAGGAATTTAAGGAATATGTAGTGGAAATTATTCAGGAGCTATTAGAGAAGATAGAAATTTCTTCTGAAAATATAGCTAGGGAGTGGATAAAATTAAAATGGAGTTTAAAAATAGGGTGGAAATAAAAGAAAGGGAGATATGGTTAAGAAGTAACAAAAATTATTTAGAGGGACTGACAAATGTTAAAGTATTGCAAAATGGGGCAGTCTCACAGAAAAGAGAAAGATCAACTGCAGAATGCTAAACAGAAAATAAGGGATTACCTTGATAATGTGCATGAGTTTAGAAAATTGCTATTAGTTTTTTTGTAATAACTCCAGAGCACAAAAACTTTTAGCACACTGACTCAGGCAACAAAAAGTAGAAAGGGTTGTCACCAAGCTCAGGGAGCCTATAACAAGATAATAAGTTAACAAGATCCATTAGAAGTAATAGAAATATTTTGGAAATTCTGTGAAAGTCTGTATAAAGCAGAGAAGTATGGAAATCAAGAAGAAATGCAAATGGAAGTGTTTATGGAAGAATTATGTATGCCAAGGTTAGAGGTAGATTAGGCTCTATTACTAACAGGATAGGAGGAGATGAGATAAAAATGGTGATGTATAACCAATCTGTAGGAAGGTCCCCAGGAACAGATGGCATTCCCATGGAAGTCTGGATGCTAGGAAGGAAAAAAACTAATAAAGATCTGGAAAGTTTTGCTTAACAGTATTTTAAGAAGAGGAGAAGTACAAACATCCTGGAAGAAAGGGGTGGTAGCTGTAATACCTAAAGAGGGTAAAAATCCATCAGATCCAGCTTCATACAGGTCCATGTAACTACTAAAGTGTTATGTCTGTAATAGCTAAAAGAGTGGCAAAATTGATGCTAAAATTGATAAATATGGATCAGTGTGGTTTTGTGGAGGGGATGCAAACATTTGACAACATTAACAGAACATTGATGATCCAGATGGAAGAAGGATGTACGAAAATGCCATTGTTGTGGTGGGACTTGATGCAGAGAAAGCATTTCATAGAGTAAGCTGGGATATTATGAGCAGAGCAATGGAAGCATTTGCATTCCCTGATAAAATTGTATGTTTGATTTGGAGGCTATATGAGGGATTGGAGGCAAAAATTAAAGTGGGAGGGTTCCTCGCTGATAATTTCTGCTTGAGCAGAAGGAACCAAGCAAGGGTGTCCTCTTTCCCTTTGTTATTTGCATTATATTTAGAACCATTGGCAAAGAAAATAAGGGACTCAGAAATTCAGCAATATAATTGGTATGGTGGTCTGGAAAAGCTGCCGCTGTTCTTGCAGATGGTATTATTTTATATCTGATAAAACCAGAAAAGGATGTTAAAGTGTTGTGGAACATTTTGAGACCATTGCAAATCTTTTCAGGATACAAAATTAATGAAGCTAAAACAAAAGCAATAGTGATAAATTATGTACTCGCACACAAATTGGTTTAGCAATATTCATATGTATGGGGACATGATAAAATGAAGTATTTAGGAGTATGGATTAAAAATGATTCCATTGTGATAGTCAAGGATATGTGGCAGGAGATTAAATAAAATATAATGGATATGGACAGCAAGATACAACAATTAAAATATTTTAGTCCCGTTAATCGTACTTTTATCAACCAGAAGAGAAGTGGTGGATAGCAATTTGCAGGGTTTTATCTGGCAGGGGAAGACTGCAAAAGTCAAGTGGGATAAGCTGATTCTTCCTATATAACAAGGCAGATTGGAATTACCCAATTTGAAGGGGCACTGCTGAGCTGCACATTTAAGGCTCCTATACATAGCACAAGCAGAAACCTATAATTAAAAGTGGAAAGGGATGATAATGAAACAGGGAGGAAGTTCAAAAAAAACAAGGAGAGACTGGAATTTTTGATGCAGACCTTTAAGGAGAACAATAATCATACAGAATATTATATTCATAAAGTAGCAGAAAGTACTGTGAGAATTAAGCCAACACAGGAATGGAGAAAGGATATTCTGCCGATAGGGATGACTGCAATTAGGGATATAGGTTAATAGGTACATAGGTGTGTACTAGGCTAATGGCCCTGGAACATTTACAAGGCTAGCCTGTAGGATTACCCTGGCATCAGGCCACCTGACCTTCGTTCCCAGTGCCTCTGTCTAGTAGAGCCACTGGGTCGATCCCTGGGGTGCCTTTTCTATTTCCCATCCACTCATCAAGATTCCTCTTGAGGGCCAGTGAGGTGCTCTGTTTGACATGTATGGGAAGTCTATTCCATAGCATGGGCAGTCTCTGGGTTATGAACCTGTCCCTCCAGCACATTCTGTTGATTGTGGTAATGAGGTTGAGGTCTCTGGAGCGTGTGGTGCAGAGGGATTGCGATTTCTTTCGATGTAGCATTTCTAACAGAGCTGTAGCTATAGACAGTAGGCAAGAGGGAGGTGGAATTTATTGCAGGAAACTGGCAAAGGAACCAAAGTATTCAGAGCAAATAACTAGAGAGGGAAGCTTAGTAGAACGGGAAGATGCCAAGAATTTATTTGGACTGCAGGTTAGAGATTGCCTTCCCTATCAAGGATTAATATCAGTGTATAGGCAAAGAGAAATAAATGGGGGGGGGGTCCTAAACGAAAGACCAGCACTGCTAGAGTTTTTAGTAGAATCTAGAACAGAAGCTGCTGTTAAAAAAAAAAAAAAAAAAAAAAAAGGAACAGTTAGTGGAATGTATAAAATATTGCATGGTAACTGTAAGAATCAATCAGTGGAAGTTAGAAAGGACTGGGAAGAGAGATTGGATAAGCAATTCACAGAAAAAACAGCAGGGATATATATTTTTCCAAATATGCAACAAAATATAGGAGGTTTAGGATTTTTGCTTGGAAATGTTTGCATAGATATTTTTATACCCCAAGTAGCCTCCAGAGAATTTTTCTATAGGTAGACAGCAAATATTGGAGGTGTGATGGTGAAGAAAGAGGAAATTGGGGACAAATTAGTTACAGACTTTTAAGATTCCCTGCAGACTTCTCTATCAGAGATACTGGGTGAGCAAATTGGTGTAACTAAGGAAATTATTTTTTTGAGGTATGGTATGGAACGGAAGTGCATAGACACACAGTAAGGCCTCACTGAGTCTAATCATGGTAGCTGCCAAAAAAGTGATTACTAGAAAATTGAAATCAAAGCCTAAACCAACTGTACTAGAAGTAGTGAATATAGTAACTGAGATAAAACAACTGGAATTGGGATCTTTAGGAAAGGGTAGGAGCAAATTACATAGGGAAAAAATGGAAACTGTAGGAATAATTACATACAGGGGAGGAATGAGGTTTACAAGAAGGCAGGATTTGAATGAGCTATGTAATGTTTAACGGACAATAATTGGGTAGATAAGTGATGTATAATGTCTGCAACTAAAATTGTCATTATGGTTTGTGGTGCAAAAATGCTTGCATTTAAGATTTTTAATGTGGTTTGTTTTCTTTTATGTAAATGTTTGATTACCTATGCCATAAGTGATAATTTAATAAAGCTGTTTCTTGTTTAGAAAAAAAAATATGCATAACATCAACACTAGTGGGACAAGCAGATGCCGTACCCATTTCTGCTTTATAAATGGGGTATTTTTTCATGAAGGTATTTACCCCAAAACTCTCTTCATTCACAGTGATCTGACTCTCCTTTCTGTATGTGATTTGTGAAAAATATGTCCTAACATCTGTACAAGCTATGCTTTTTAAGAAGGCTACAAGTTCCATACTATAACAGTCAGAGAGTCTTTGCAGATGAGATCATTTGTACTGATATGAATAAAACAGATCCATACTTACATTACAGCATTCTAAGGCCCATCTCACATCCTGCATTTTTCCGCATTTTTGACAACCATAACACTATTCAATGTTCATTGTCTTCTTTTCATATGTTAAGTATCAGTTCTTCTAATAACTGAAGTCTTCAGTTACAAGAATATATTTTCTGACAAGATCTGAAGAATCTTCAGCTTCTAATTCAGTAATATCTGCTCTACCACCTTCTTCTTCTTTTGACTTTTCCCAGTTAGGGGTCGCCACAGCGGATCACCTGTCCGCTCATGATTGGCAGTAGAGTTTTACAGTGTCGAGCTGACAGCCCGGCACTCAACCTTCCACGGAAGGCACACACACCTAGGGCCAATTTAGCGTGTCCAATCCACCTACAGCATGTCTTTGGGATGTGGGAGGAAACCAGAGCACCTGGAGGAAACCCACATGACCACAGGGAGGACATGCAGACTCAGCACAGAGGGCACCCCAGCCATGGATCAAACCGGAGAACCTCTTGCTGTGAGGTGACAACACTAACCGCTGCACCACCGTGGCTGTCCAGTAATATCTGCTCTACCAGTTGTTAAAAAGGAACATTCTTCATCACCATTAGTCTTATTAATCACACTGTTTTTGTTGCTTATTACATTTGCAGGCATACAGTTCTCATCTAGTTGGCTGTGTACATCCACAACTTCAGCCATGTTACAGTAATGCTCTTCAATCCCTCCACATTTAATTCTGATTTCTTCCTTTTTGCCTGCCCCTCACCTTTTTTTTTTTTTGCCATCTCTTTTGGAAAAGTTATGCCTTTTTCTGTAGACTGAACCTTTTCTGATAGAAAAATGTTTTCATTCTGTGTAATCTGTATGTTACATATCAAAGCAGTGCCCTATGTATTCTCTTTGCTTTACAGACATGCATCAGTTTCTTTTTCTTTCTTGTTATTTCTTGTGAACTTCTTCCTTTTTTTTTTTTTTTTTTATTTTCTTCTATACATTCTGAATCCTCAGATTGCTGAATACTTGTATCCAGAATTCCAAAGCTGTCAGTGGTATTATCTTGTTCAATAGGGCTTGAATGATCTTTACAGACAACAGACACATCCTTTCCTAAATGTGTTCTGTTTATCTCTTCACTCCATTCATTAATGTATGTAACAACAATTCTCCGAGCTGTGCCAGTTCCACAATTGCAAGTCTAGATTTATTACTGATAATGGTAAGCAAATCATTCAACTTTAGACATGAGAGATACAAATCACCAGTGTTATCAGCTGTTACCTCTAATATACGTAGCATTTATTACACTGTTCAAATACTTGTGTTTTAGTAAATCATTAGTGGCATACTCATTTAAGGATTCCATATTCAGCCACCAACGAGTAAAGAATTTAAAAGAAACAAATAATCAAGATCAGGTACCACAGAATTCAGAGAGGATTTAAATCAAGCTATGGAGGCTGTCTGGAGCTTTTTTTCTCTTCACCCAGAAGCTTGGGAGGCCATCACTTTGGAAACCTGTTTGAGTCAGATCCAGAAATTGTACAATTCCATTTTTAGAAACTCCAAAGTTAAATTCCAAACATCTTCCAAACTTGCCACCTTCTCAGAGAAGGGACACAACCATCGAAATTCAGAATATGTTAGTAAATAGAGTCATCAAAGAGGTCTACCAGTGCTGATCAGGGGTCTATTCAAGGTTCTTTTTCACTCCAAAGAAGGACAAAGACCTCAAGAAAATTGTGGATTTGAGCAACTTGAATTTTGTAAACAGACCAAGTTATGGATGGTCATGGTGCAGTCCATACTGCCTCCCTTGAGGAAAAGAGACAGGATGTGCACAATTGACCTCAAGGGCACCTACCATCATATAAAGACTCCAAATGCGTCCACCCATTCAGCCTATTCATTCCCAGGACATAGGAGCTGGACATTTTCAGGTTGAGTGAGAGCTCTAAGGCTTATTTAGCCCTGCACAGAAATCTCTGTCAACCTTTCACTTAACTAACTAGAGTCAGCTGGTAGCGAGTTGGCCAGCTTTGATGGTCCTGGGAAGTGGTCTTCTCTTTTACCATTTTGTGGATTTCCCTTCCCCTCAGCATCTCCTTATGGTCTGCTATTGCTGTCTCCTGAGAGGAAGCATGCCTCTTCTTACTGAAATCCCCTCAGCTGTAACAGAGCAGATGCAGCTGACTTGAACTCCTGTGGGCTCCAGCTAGATGTCACCCTTCTAGTGAGCTTGAGCTGCCCCACCCCATATTTATTTTTATACCCCAAGCAGACTTCAGAGGATTTTTCCTGAGCTAGAAAGCAAATGCTGGAGGTGTGATTGGGAAATGGGGAACATGCTTCTTGGGAATATAACAAGTTGTCAGATTTTAAAATTCTTGTATTTTGATGAAAAACTTGTTGGAAGAAATGGATTTAGCTAAGAAAATGATTTTTTAAGCTGGAATACTATGTGATTTGCTTAGACATAAAAAGGCCTTAGTAAGTTTAATGCTTTTATATGCCAAAAAAGTAGTTGGTAGAAAACAGAAAACAATAACTTTACTAAACGTAACAGATGTTCTGAATATTGCAAAAGAAGTATAAGGACTGGAGATGGGATTTTTAGAAACTGGAAGGAAAAAATCTTATAGAAATTGATGTAATTTGTAGGAACAATGCATGCAGAATAATGTTAAAGAAGAAGAGGAAGGTTTAAGGGAAAAGGCAGGAACTGAAAAACGTATGCTGTGTTGGAGTGAATGAAAATTGTTAAAAAGAAAATATGTATGTATACAACACGGCAGTAACCATGAAAATTTATTATGGGCTGATGTCCTTCAAGGATGCATCTGCAGTCATAACAAATGGGTTGTCCTGTCATCAGGCAGCCCTTCGGTCGGCCGGATTCCAAAGTCTGGGTCTGGCCTCGGCTGGTGTCACACTTCACCCGACGTCATCTCTGCTGGTCTTCGGGTATAAAGGCATCAGCCGACGCCATTTTCCTCCGTCTTTCTTGCCGCGTGGTGCCCGAAGCAGAAGCTGTTCGCAAGTGCCGGTCGGTCAGATCCAGAGATTACTACTACCGAATACTACTTCGAAGACTTCTAAAAAGCTAAGTACCCGTTGGGGACTCTTTCTTGCCTCAGCCGATGTCAGAAAAAGTAAATAACTGTTTAACTTGTGAAACAAATACCTCATAAAGATTTCCACTCTTACTGCTTACCTTGTTTAGGCCCAGACCACGGCGTAGCAGCCTGTTTAGCCTGTGCTTCCTTCAACCGACGAACGCTTAGAAGTCGGTTGGAGTTGCTGAACAGTTTTTCGGCTCAGATTTTGCGTACATTATGCCGTCGGATCCTCCGACTACTCAAATTGTTAAAAGCGCAAAGAAAAGGCCGACACTCGCGGTCGCGGTTTCGGCGAAACCACGGTTAAGCAAAGCTGAGTGTCTCGGTTTCGGCGAAACCGAGCAAGCGGTCAATCTTCAGCCGAATCCATGACTACTACCGAGGCGCCTGCTACCCTAGTTGAATCGGCCTCTGAAGTTTTGCCTACTAATGTGGTTCCTATTGAATTATCAGACACCATCCCTTTGGATGTCTCTACCCCAGCACATGGTGCTGCTAGGCCTCCTGCAGCCATGTCTATTAAGGCCTTTGCCAGGGCTAAAGCAGCCAAAACTGCTAAATCAGTGCCTGTTAAGCCCCCCTCACACAGGCCCAGTTCCAGTTCACAAATGCTTACTGTGGCAGAGGATCTCATCTCTTTGATTAGGGGATCCCAATCTCACCCAGACAGGGCCTCTCAGCCTCCAGAAAAGAGACCTAGAGCAGAGCCCCCAGAGCCAGTGTCCACTGATGATTCTTCGGATGACTCAGACATTACAGACCATCCAGAGGCTCCTTTTTCTACTTATGAAGATTCCGATGCTGAAGAATCTATTCCATCTGCCTCTCCACCAGAGGAATTTTCCTTTGGGGAAACCTTACTTGCCATGAGAGAACAATTCCAATGGCAGGGACAAGATTTCTCAGATTCAAGAAAGAGGCTTAGGACTTTTCTACACTTACCACAACATAGGCCCTTAGCTATACCTCCAGTTCTGCCTGTTGTGGATGATGCATTTAATGATGTTTGCACTGCTCCTGATACTTTACCTCCAGCCCCTGCCAAACCAGATAGGTTTTACAGGGTACCAGACACTCATCACCACCTATACAAGGCTCCACTTGCAGATCCTGAGACTATCTCCCAAGGGCCTAAGGCAGTAGCTTCGACCTCAGCAAAAAACCCTCTCCCTTCCGAAAGGGAATCCAGGTCCTTAGTGATGGGGAAAAAGTTTACACCTCTGCTACTCTCTCAGCTAGAGCTTGAAACTGTCAGTTTCATATGATCCAATACCAAGAGTTTATGCTTGATCAGTTAACTAAGAAACTGTCCTCTGATGACTCCTTAGATAAGAAATATGTTTTAGAAATGGTGAATAACATTCAGCAGGTTAGTAACCATTCTTTAAAATGTGGCTATGATGCACTGGAGGCTTCATTTAGATCAGCCATGACTGGCACAGTTATAAGAAGGCATGCATGGTTGAAAGAACAGGTCTTGCGGATCATGTTAAAAGCAAAGCTGTTAGGTGCTCCTATGGATAAGGCCAGTCTATTTGGTACTCCTGCTCAGCAAGTAATGAAGAAAATGGAAGAAGGCAAAATCTGTACAAACAGTTAAAGATTTCTTACAGGTTCAGCCCCAAGGTTTAGCAGGAACTGGCCTTCCAAAAATTGGTCCTTTCCAGACTCCTCAAAATCTCAGAGAGGCAGGAATAGACGTTCCAGAGGCAGAAATCAATCCAGAGGAGGTGCCTACAGAGGCGCCAGTGGCAAGGCAATAACCAGAGAGGCACAGACACAACCACTGCCACTGCAACAGGACAATCACAGTGACTTGGCTCTGACACCTCCTACCAGGGAACAAATAGCAGCACCTTTAGACGGAAAGTTAGCCTTATTTTCAAAAAATTGGCACTATATCACAAAAGACAAGTGAATTTTGCAGACCATAGACCAAGGCTACAGGTTTCACTTCCACACCTTACCAGTAAAAAGAGGAATGCCAAACCTACCTCCAAATCAAAAAACAGAAGCTCTAAAACAGATACCTCAATTAACAAACATGAGAGCTGTGGAAAGAGTACCACTAACAGAACAGGGCAAAGGATTCTACTCCAGACTCTTCCTAGTACCAAGAAAAGAGAAAAGTTGGAGACCTATTCTCGACCTGTCCGTCTTAAATACATTCATCATTGTCCCAAAATTCAAAATGCTGACCCTACAGCAACTTCTTCCCATGCTGGGCAAGGAGTGTTGGCTGGTAACTCTAGATCTCAAGGAGGCATACCTGCGATCCCCATACGACCAAATTGCAGAAGATACCTCAGATTTCTTGCAGGATCAGAGCATTATCAATTCTCAGCATTGCCCTTTGGCTTATCTACTAAGCCCAGAGTATTCACAAAATGCCTGGCATCAGTAATCGCTCATTGCAGGCTACAGGAATCCAAATTTATCCATACCTGGACGGCCTGATACAAGCGGACAACAAAGCAAGCTGACAAAGACTTACAAAGAGTCATTTGCTTACTACAAGCCCTGGGATACACAGTCAATTTAAAAAGTCAAGACTGATACCATCCCAAACAAGAACATTCTTGGGTGCGAATTGGACACAGTAAAACAGATGGCATTCCTAACTGCAGAAAAACAAGAACAACTCCTCTTTACTTCTTGGCATTAACAAAGCAGAACAAACTAACAGCAAGAAAAGTACTGCAGGCCTTGGGCTTCATGGCATCATGCATAGATATTTTTATACCCCAAGTAGCCTCCAGATAATTTTTCTATAGGTAGACAGCAAATATTGGAGGTGTGATGGTGAAGAAAGAGGAAATTGGGGACAAATTAGTTACAGACTTTTAAGATTCCCTGCAGACTTCTCTATCTGAGATACTGGGTGAGCAAATTGGTGTAACTAGGGAAATTATTTTTTTGAGGTATGGTATGGAACGGAAGTGCATAGACACACAGTAAGGCCTCACTGAGTCTAATCATGGTAGCTGCCAAAAAAGTGATTACTAGAAAATTGAAATCAAAGCCTAAACCAACTGTACTAGAAGTAGCGAATATAGTAACTGAGATAAAACAACTGGAATTGGGATCTTTAGGAAAGGGTAGGAGCAAATTACATAGGAAAAAAATGGAAACTGTAGGAATAATTACATACAGGGGAGGAATGAGGTTTACAAGAAGGCAGGATTTGAATGAGCTATGTAATGTTTAACGGACAATAATTGGGTAGATAAGTAATGTATAATGTCTGCAACTAAAATTGTCATTATGGTTTGTGGTGCAAAAATGCTTGCATTTAAGATTTTTAATGTGGTTTGTTTTCTTTTATGTAAATGTTTGATTGCCTATGCCATAAGTGATAATTTAATAAAGCTGTTTCTTGTTTAGAAAAAAAAATATGCATAACATCAACACTAGTGGGACAAGCAGATGCCGTACCCATTTCTGCTTTATAAATGGGGTATTTTTTCATGAAGGTATTTACCCCAAAACTCTCTTCATTCACAGTGATCCGACTCTCCTTTCTGTATGTGATTTGTGAAAAATATGTCCTAACATCTGTACAAGCTATGCTTTTTAAGAAGGCTACAAGTTCCGTACTGTAACAGTCAGAGTCTTTGCAGATGAGATCATTTGTACTGATATGAATAAAACAGATCCATACTTACATTACAGCATTCTAAGGCCCATCTCACATCCTGCATTTTTCCGCATTTTTGACAACCATAACACTATTCAATGTTCATTGTCTTCTTTTCATGTTAAGTATCAGTTCTTCTAATAACTGAAGTCTTCAGTTACAAGAATATATTTTCTGACAAGATCTGAAGAATCTTCAGCTTCTAATTCAGTAATTAATATCTGCTCTACCACCTTCTTCTTCTTTTGACTTTTCCCAGTTAGGGGTCGCCACAGCGGATCACCTGTCCGCTCATGATTGGCAGTAGAGTTTTACAGTGTCGAGCTGACAGCCCGGCACTCAACCTTCCACGGAAGGCACACACACCTAGGGCCAATTTAGCGTGTCCAATCCACCTACAGCATGTCTTTGGGATGTGGGAGGAAGCCAGAGCACCTGGAGGAAACCCACATGACCACAGGGAGGACATGCACACTCAGCACAGAGGGCACCCCAGCCGTGGATCAAACTGGAGAACCTCTTGCTGTGAGGTGACAACACTAACCGCTGCACCACAGTGGCTGTCCAGTAATATCTGCTCTACCAGTTGTTAAAAAGGAACATTCTTCATCACCATTAGTCTTATTAATCACGCTGTTTTTGTTGCTTATTACATTTGCAGGCATACAGTTCTCATCTAGTTGGCTGTGTACATCCACAACTTCAGCCATGTTACAGTAATGCTCTTCAATCCCTCCACATTTAATTCTGATTTCTTCCTTTTTGCCTGCCCCTCACCTTTTTTTTTTTTTTTGCCATCTCTTTTGGAAAAGTTATGCCTTTTTCTGTAGACTGAACCTTTTCTGATAGAAAAATGTTTTCATTCTGTGTAATCTGTATGTTACATATCAAAGCAGTGCCCTTGTTAGTATGTATTCTCTTTGCTTTACAGACATGTATCAGTTTCTTTTTCTTTCTTGTTATTTCTTGTGAACTTCTTCCTTTCTTTTTTTTTTTTTTTTTTATTTTCTTCTATACACTCTGAATCCTCAGATTGCTGAATACTTGTATCCAGAATTCCAAAGCTGTCAGTGGTATTATCTTGTTCAATAGGGCTTGAATGATCTTTACAGACAACAGACACATCCTTTCCTAAATGTGTTCTGTTTATCTCTTCGCTCCATTCATTAATATATGTAACAACAGTTCTCCAAGCTGTGCCAGTTCCACAATTGCAAGTCTAGATTTATTACTGATAATGGTAAGCAAATCATCCAACTTTAGACATGAGAGATACAAATCACCAGTGTTATCAGCTGTTACCTTTAATATAAGTAGCATTTAGTACACTTTTCAAATACTTGTGTTTTAGTAAATCATTAGTGGCATACTCATTTAAGGATTCCATATTCAGCCACCAACGAGTAAAGAATTTAAAAGAAACAAATAATCAAGATTAGGTACCACAGAATTCAGAGAGAATTTAAATCAAGCTATGGAGGCTGTCTGGAGCTTTTTGTCTCTTCACCCAGAAGCTTGGGAGGCCATCACTTTGGAAACCTGTTTGAGTCAGATCCAGAAATTGTACAATTCCATTTTTAGAAACTCCAAAGTTAAATTCCAAACATCTTCCAGACTTGCCACCTTCTCAGAGAAGGGACACAACCATCAAAATTCAGAATCTGTTAGTAAATAGTCATCCAAGAGGTCTACCAGTGCTGATCAGGGGTCTATTCAAGGTTCTTTTTGACTCCAAAGAAGAACAAGGACCTCAAGAAAATTGTGGATTTGAACAACTTGAATTTTGTAAACAGACCAAGTTATGGATGGTCATGGTGCAGTCCATACTGCCTCCTTTGAGGAAAAGAGACAGGATGTGCACAATTGACCTCAAGGGCACCTACCATCATATAAAGACTCCAAATGCGTCCACCCACTCAGCCTATTCATTCCCGGGGACATAGGAGCTGGACATTTTCAGGTTGAGTGAGAGCTCTAAGGCTTATTTAGCCCTGCACAGAAATCTCTGTCAACCTTTCACTTACTAACTAGAGTCAGCTGGTAGCGAGTTGGCCAGCTTTGACGGTCCTGGGAAGTGGTCTTCTCTTTTACCATTTTGTGGATTTCCCTTCCCCTCAGCATCTCCTTATGGTCTGCTATTGCTGTCTCCTGAGAGGAAGCATGCCTCTTCTTACTGAAATCCCCTCAGCTGTAACAGAGCAGATGCAGCTGACTTGAACTCCTGTGGGCTCCAGCTAGATGTCACCCTTCTAGTGAGCTTGAGCTGCCCCACCCCATATTTATTTTTATACCCCAAGCAGACTTCAGAGGATTTTTCCTGAGCTAGAAAGCAAATGCTGGAGGTGTGATTGGGAAATGGGGAACATGCTTCTTGGGAATATAACAAGTTGTCAGATTTTAAATTTTTTGTATTTTGATGAAAAACTTGTTGGAAGAAATGGATTTAGCTAAGAAAATGATTTTTTAAGCTGGAATACTATGTGATTTGCTTAGACATAAAAAGGCCTTAGTAAGTTTAATGCTTTTATATGCCAAAAAAGTAGTTAGTAGAAAACAGAAAACAATAACTTTACTAAACGTAACCGATGTTCTGAATATTGCAAAAGAAGTATAAGGACTGGAGATGGGATTTTTAGAAACTGGAAGGAAAAAATCTTATAGAAATTAATGTAATTTGTGGGAACAATGCATGCAGAATAATGTTAAAGAAGAAGAGGAAGGTTTAAGGGAAAAGGCAGGAACTGAAAAACGTATGCAGTGTTGGAGTGAATGAAAATTGTTAAAAAGAAAATATGTATGTATACAACACGGCAGTAACCATGAAAATTTATTATGGGCTGTTTTCTTTTCTGTTAATGTGTATAAACTCATGTTTAAGTTTAATGTTAGCTATATTAAAAAAAAAAGAATGCTTCCAAGACGTCAGACCAGGACTGCCCAAATCATTTTAGGACCTTGTCATATGCTTCTACAAGTATAAGAATGTGTAGATTGATTCTCTTATCTCCAGCTTCTCCACTGTCTGCCTCACTGCAAACATTGGGTTAGTTGTTCTGCATCCTGTTTTGAATCTGAACTGCTCATCTCCCATCTTAAATGGATACACAGTGTAGCAAAAATTCTAATTTGACATTGCCCATCACTTTCATACAATGTCAGTAGTTTGATACATGTGTACTTCCAGTAACTGAATATCTCCTTTGGTCCAATGTTGTCTTTTCTGTCCATCTCAACCTGTGGGTTACTGGAAATGAGGCAGATATCTCATATTCTTCAGCCATGAAGCTCTACCTCCTCTACTCATGACATTGTACCCTCCCTGATTCTCGTCTGATTTAATTTGCTGCCTTAGCATCCAGAGGTGGTCCCAAGCTCTAGTGCAATAAGTACACAATTTTTTCTTTTTTTGTGCCTCCTCTCCTTTCCTTGTTTGGTTTTTGGGCAAGTGTAAGGGGAACGTCTAGATCTTAATGTCTTCCTTCCTCCAGCCTGTTGTCTGGAGGTTCCTGTCAGCGCATTGCTGCCCATTTTACCGTTTGTAAGCTTTCTGTGTTTATTTATGCGTGTGTGTATATGTGTCTGTATATGTATGTGTGTGTGTATATATATATATATATATATATATATATATATATATATATATATATATAAAATATCTGTATAATGTGTATGTGTGTGTGTATGTATATATATATATATATATATATATATATATATACACACACACACACCGCGGGTGTGTGTATATATACATACATATATATGGGTCTGCCTGATAATGCCGAAAGCTGAAAATGCCGACGACGAGAACACCGACACCGGAAGAATGACAACGGAGATGACCGACAGTTGAAAAGCTCGACGCTGAGAACACCAACATGTTAAGGTAAGTGTGCGATAGTGACAGACTTTAGGGTTAGGGGCGGGTTAAGTGAGTTAGGGTTAGGGTGCGGGTTAGGTGAGTGTGCGATAGTGACGGACCTTAGGGTTAGGGTTTGGGTTAAGGTTAGTGCATAGATAGTTGTGTATGTAAAGTTTAGTGTAGGTTTGTAAGGTTTTTGGTGGGCTTGTGTTTTGTGTGTGTGTGTATGTGTGTGTGTGTGTGTGTGTGTGTGTGTGTGTGTGTGTGTGTGTGTGTGTGTGTGTGTGTGTGTGTGTGTTTTTCAGAAAAGGTTGTTTTGTTTTGTTGATTACTGAAGTACGAGTTCACCAAGAACCCACTGGCTGGGTCATACAACGAGAGAAAGACTGGATATAAAAGTGTATAAAAAACTGAATTTATTGCAAATAAAAACGGTTAAGCGCTTTCATCTAATACAACTTAGACTTCATCAGAACCACATGTATAATGTTACACACACTTTAAATAAAGTAACAGGACATTTCAAATAATTAACCCACCAATCCCATGAACAGGTCTCCTCAAGCAAATAAAAGTTCCATAGCATACTATCAAAATACAAGTTCAACTCATTCATAACACTAAATGCTATAAAACCTTACTCATACGTACGAATAACATTAAAATAGCTACTTATGACAGTATGTCATTGCATTATTAATTAAAATCTTTGTTTAGATTTCCTATAAAACTAGAGGGTCACACCTTAGCTTGCAATATAGGTTTTATTGAAATATATTCATTAATACCTGGTGGTGCCGTGGCATTTAGCAAGATCTGCCACCTAACTTCCTTCTCACCCAAAATGTACTTTATACTCCCAACTCTATTAGATGCATTCACTACCTCTAGTATAGCAAACTTAAAGGTTGTGCATCTTGTACTATCCCTTACATGCCTATACAAGGCATTATTGTCATCCTTCTTCTTTATCACATATAAATGTTCATATATTCTGTCTTTAAATCGTCTCTCTGTTTGCCCCACATAAAAACTAGGACAAGATGTACATAGGGCAAAATATATTATATATATATATATTACATTACAAGAGTGAAATACAAGTAATATTACAAGACACTGACAAATATGATGTTTCTTCTATTAATGAGGTTAATATAGCTTATGGGAGAATTGATGCCCATTTGGAAGAATTTCTGATAGAGAACAGAATAGACAATGAATTATATCAATTTTTAAAGGTGGAACACCCTATTTTAGCTATCATCACAGGTATACCTAATATACATAAGAACATACAGCATCCACCTTTTAGGCCTATTATTTCGGGCAGCAGGTTGAAAACTTTCCCTTTTGGGAAAGTTGTAGATACCTGGTTAAAATCCACTTATTCAAATGTAGAACACATTGTTAAAGACTCGTGGGATTGTTTGGGAAGATTATCCCCTTCGATATGGAAACCAAATTTAGTATTGGTTACCATAGATGTTAATGACCTCTTCACTTGTATTCCACGTGAAGAAGGGATGGAAAGATTCATTAACAGCATTAGAAGATTTACTGATTTTACATGGGAAAAAGTTAAATTAATAGAGGAATTTATGAGTCTGGTGTTGGATTAAAATTACATCTATTATGAGGGCAAATTGTATAGACAGAGTAAAGGTGTAGCTATGGGGGCCGCAAGTGCCCAATATATGCCAACCTGGTTCTTTTGGCTTGGGAGTATGATGTAATCTTTATGAGTAGATATATGCAGTAGATTAAAAGTTATGTCCGGTTTTTGGATGATGTTGTCATTGTATGGGACGGAGACATAAATGATATTCCTCATTTTATTCAGTACTTAAGTACATCTACTTCTTGTTTGAGATTTACATACCAGTGCAGTCTAGAAGGTATTGCGTATTTAGATACCTACATCACTACGACAACTAAAGGTTTCAAATCTAATATATATAGGAAGGAGACATTTAGTAACACATACTTGGAATACAATAGTTGTCATCCGGTTAGATTAAAGAACAATATTGTTAAAGGTCAGTGTATACGTGCTGCCCGTATGACATCTGAGTATGGAGAGATGTTGCACGAACTGAATATTATAGGATCGATGTTTCGACAAAGGGGATACCCAGAGTATGTAATTAAAGATTCTATGGACTATGTCAGCAGTCAGTGGGGTATCAGATACAAACCGTTATTAGGTATTCCTAGCAGGAACTTTGATTCTACCAGTAAGCATAGTGAAGAGTGTGACTACAATGTGGCGTGTGTTTTACCTTTTAATAGTCACACTGATGATATAAAAAATATTAAGAACAATTGGAACATCTTAAGGAGTGACGAGACACTATTCTCTATTGTAGGGAATGAACCTAGGTTTGTCAATAGTGTAGGTAATAATTTAAAAAATAAATTTGAAAGGAACGGTTTAAGTCTCAAAGGACGTAAGGTTGGTACTAGGAAATGTGGGCATTGCAAGCAATGTGGGGCAATTTTGGAGGATACATCTTTACAGTTGGGCAACATTAGTAAAAATGTAATTTATTTTTGTCACGGCAATTGTAATACAAAAATGTCATATATTTTGCCCTGTGTACATCTTGTCCTAGTTTTTATGTGGGGCAAACAGGGAGACGATTTAAAGACAGAATATATGAACATTTATATGTGATAAAGAGGAAGGATGACAATAATGCGTTGTATAGGCATGTAAGGGATAGTACAAGATGCACAACCTTTAAGTTTGCTATACCAGAGGTAGTGAATGCATCTAATAGAGGTGGGAGTATAAAGTACATTTTGGGTGAGAAGGAAGTTAGGTGGCAGATTTTGCTAAATGCCACGGCACCACCAGGTATTAATGAATATATTTCAATAAAACGAAGAGCAAGCTTTGGGATTCAAGTAGTGTGTTTAGTGTTGGGCATAAGCTACACCCCAAAGGCATGCATTCCAAGTGTGTGTATTGTTTAGAGGTAGCAAACCTCAATGTGGAGTTCCAGGCTTGTTCATCCTTTGGACTGAGAACCATTGTTAGTTTTGAAGGGTCGACTCCAATCCAATGCCAGCTCTCCTTCTTCCTATACATTTTTTTTAAAGGTAAGAGGAAAAAAGGCAGGTAAAGAGAGGGAAAAAAAAGGTGTCGAAAGAAAAAAGCAAAGCCAGGGAGAGGGAGGAGTGTAAATGCTCCTCCCTCTCCAAAGATCTGCAGGTCTTTTGCTCCTCCAGATCTGTCTTCAAGTGTGCCTTTGGTACTGATTTCCCATTACTTCGGCTCCAGGATCAGAATCTAATACTCCAACTCTTAGCATACCTAGTCCCTTCCTTACTACAGCTCCTGCTTCTTTCTTTTCAGCAAGACTTCATTCTCCATTTTTGCCAGCTACACCTGCACAGTTCTAGCCAGAGCTGTCCCCTTCCAGACTTGAGCCCAAAGCCCAGATTGATCTGTATTAAAACCCTCAAAAGTTAGCATCTAAGGCTTCTTCTAAGTGTGCCAGATTAGTTGGAAATTTTAAAGGTTCAGAGTTGGCACAGTTAATGAAACTTGGAATCATTCCCTCATCCTTAGCTCTGAGATCAGACTGTCATTTAATCTGCCCCATTCTGGTTTGTTCCTCCCTCGGCCCATCCTTCAGTGCCAGGGTCTGTGGATCTGATTGCTCCTTTGCTGTCCCCCATATTGGTGCTGACAGCTTGGTTGCCTCAGCCACCAGCTCCCTTCATGATGTTCTCGACTCTAGACCTTTTGGAGCTGAGCCCATCTCGATCCACAGGGTTGGGATTGACTGTCAGGGTTTTGGAGCCATCCCTTCCCTTGGGTGCTTTTGCCTTAGATTGCTCAGCTCCAGTTTCGACATTGGATACAATGGCATCGGCACCGGGCACTTGTTTCTCTGTCAGTTTTGAGGATCCAAAGGAAACTGTGTCCATCTATCTGGTCTTGGTGTCAGAGTTTGATGTTGTAGAGAGGATTCTGTGTGGAAGACTAGGGCTTCATGTACTAAGTCAGACCCATCACAGTTCTGTCACCCATGCAGATCCTAGGGCTTGCATCAGCTGACTCCAGGACAGCCTACACCACTACTCCATGAGCCTAACTGTGAAACGGGATCTTCTTTTTCTTCAGTTTCCCCCTGGTCTTCCCCTCCTCAGGAGGTTCACTTGAAGAACAGATGCAAGAGGAAGTATCTGGACTCCTCCATGGAGTCAGACGCTGACCTTAAGGATGGGGAAGGGTTCCCATATTCCCCCTGCAAAGACGCCTCCTTTGGTGACTTATTCGAATTGATGAAACAGTGCTGGGGCTGGACCATTGAAGCCCCCACTCCTGTCTTGCTTGAGAGTTTTGTTGTGGGCCCATCCACATCCTTGGTGGTGCCCCCTTGAATGCCCTCATCAGCTTGGTATCCTGGAGGGAGTAGAGAGGAATTTGACATAGCTTCATAAGTGTGTAGTAGGCTAGCAATCACAGGGGCCTTTTTTAGCCTAGTCATGCATCCTAAATCTCTGACAAGTTCTTGTACCTTTGATAACTGTAAGCAAGAGGCTTAGGAGATAAACTATTTAAAGGCTGCCTGTGTCCATTAGATACATAGCTGCCAAACCAGATATGAATTGCCTGATGTCCTTCAAGGATGCATCTGTAGTCCTTACAAATGGGTTGTCCTGTCGTCAGGCAGCCCTTCGGTCGGCCGGATTCCAAAGTCTGGGTCTGGCCTCGGCTGGTTTTCGCACTTCACCCGACGTCATAGCTGCAGTTATTCGGGTATAAAGGCATCAGCCGACGCCATCTTCCTCAGTCTTTCTTGCCGCGTGGCGCCCGAAGCAGAAGCAGTTCGCAAGTGCCGGTCGGTCAGAACCAGAGATTACTACTACCGAATACTTCTACTACTACCGAAGACTTCTAAAAAGCTAAGTACCCCGTTGGGGACTCTTTCTTGCCTCAGCCGATGTCAGAAAAAGTGAATAACTGTTTAACTTGTGGGAAACAAATACCTCATAAAGATTTCCACTCTTACTGCTTACCTTGTTTAGGCCCAGACCACAACGTAGCAACTTGTCTAGCCTGTGCTTCTTTTAACCGACGGACGCTTAGACGTCGGTCGGAATTTGCTGAGGAGTTTTTCGGCTCCGCTTTTGCTTACATTATGCCGCCGGATCCTCCGACTACGCAAATATCTAAAAAGCGCAAGGAAAAGGACCGACACTCGCGGTCCGCGGTTTCGGCCGAAACTGCGGTAAAGCCAACCGCGAGTGTCTCGGTTTCAGCTGAAACCGAGCTCGCGGTTCTTCCTTCAGCCGAAAGCTTACCTTCTACCGAAGCCTCAGCCAACCTCGTGGAATCGACTACTGAAATCCCACCTGCTCTTGCAGGTTCCCAGGATTTATCTGATACTATCCCCTCGGATATTTCAACCCCTGCACGTGGAGCTGCTAGGCCTTCTGCAGCCATGTTGATTAAGGCCTTTGCCAGGGCTAAAGCAGCTAAATCTACCAAAAATGTTCCTGCTAAGACCCCCCTCTCACAGGCCTAGCTCTAGTTCACAAATGCTTAGTCTAGCAGAGGATCTCATTTCTTTAATCCGGGGATCCCAACCTCACCCAGACAGGGCCTCTCACCCACCTCCAGAGAAAAGGCCTAGAGCAGAGCCCCCTGAGCCAGTTTCTACAGATGACTCCTCTGATGATTCAGATAATTCAAACCCTCCAGAGGGCCCTTTCTCCCCTTATGAAGACTCTGATGCTGAAGAGTCCATTCCTTCTGCCTCTCCGCCTGAGGAATTTTCCTTTGGGGAAACCTTGCATGCTATGAGGGAACAATTTCAGTGGCAGGGCCAGGATTTTTCAGACTCTAGAAAAAGGCTTAGAACCTTTCTGCATTTACCACAGCATAGGCCTTTAGCCATCCCTCCAGTTCTTACTGTTGTGGATGATGCATTTAATGATGCTTGTACTGCTCCTGCTTCACTTCCTCCGGCCCCTGCTAAGCCCGATAGGTACTACAGGGTCCCGGACACACATTATCATTTGTATAAGGCTCCTTTTGCAGATCCCGAAACTATCTCACAGGGACCTAAGGCGGTAGCAGCTACCTCTGCCAAAAACCCCCTTCCCTCTGAAAGGGAATCCAGGGCCTTAGAGAGATGGGGTAAAAAGGTTTACACTTCTGCTACTCTTTCAGCTAGGGCCTTGAACTGTCAATTCCACATGATCCAGTATCAAGAATTTATGTTAGACCAGTTAACTAAACAGCTGTGCTCAGATGAACCATTAGACAAAAAATCAGTTCAGGATATGATACATAACATTCAGCAGGTCAGTAATCATTCCTTAAAATGCGGCTATGATGCACTGGAGGCTTCCTTTAGATCAGCCATGACTGGCACAGTGATCAGAAGACATGCATGGTTAAAAGAACAGGCCTTACCAGACCATGTCAAATCAAAGCTACTCGATGCTCCCATGGACAAGATCAATTTGTTTGGCTCTCCTGCACAACAGGTGCTGAAGAAGATGGAAGAGAAGGCAAAATCTGTCCAGACAGTCAAAGATTTCTTACAGGTCCAACCTCCAAGGTTTAGCAGGAATTGGCCCTCCAAGAATTGGTCCTTTCCAGACAACTCCAGAGCTCAGAGAGGCAGGAATAGGCGTTCAAGAGGCAGAGGTCAATCCAGAGGTGCCTACAGGGGACGTCAGTGGCAGGCAAACAACCAGCGAGGTACAGCCACAGATACAGCCACCACCACTACTACAGGACAATCACAGTGACTTGGCTCTGGCACCGCCTACCAGGGAACAACTAGAAGCACCCTTAGGCGGGAAACTAGCTTTATTTTCAGTGAACTGGCATTACAACACAAGAGACAAGTGGATTTTGCAGACAGTAGACCAAGGTTACAGGTTTCACTTCCATACTCTACCAAGGAAAAGAGGAATGCCAAACCTACCTCCAAATCAAAAGACAGAAGCTCTAAAACAAATAACTCACTTACTAAGGATGAGAGCCGTAGAAAAGGTACCACCTATGGAGCAAGGACAAGGATTTTACTCCAGGCTCTTCCTGGTACCAAGAAAAGAAAACCAATGGAGACCTATTCTCGACCTGTCCGCTTTAAACACATACCTCATTGTCCCAAAATTCAAAATGCTGACCCTACACCAACTTCTTCCCATGTTGGGCAAGGAGTCTTGGCTGGTAACTCTAGATCTCAAGGAGGCATACCTGCACGTCCCCATACGACCAAATTGCAGAAGATACCTCAGATTTCTTGCAGGATCAGAGCATTATCAATTCTCAGCATTGCCCTTTGGCTTATCTACTGCGCCCAGAGTGTTCACGAAATGCCTGGCATCAGTAATTGCTCATTGCAGGCTTCTGGGAATCCAAATCTACCCTTACCTGGGCAACTGCCTGTTGCAAGCGGACAACAAAAACAAGCTAGCAGAAGACCTAAAAAGGGTCATTCATCTACTGCAAGCCCTGGGATACACAGTCAATATAAAAAAGTCAAGACTGATACCATCCCAAAGGATAACCTTTTTGGGTGCAGAGCTGGACACATCAGAACAAATGGCATTCCTAACAGTAGAAAAACAGGAGCAACTACCTCTCTACTTCTTGGCATTAACAAAACAGCACCAGCTAACAGCAAGAAAAGTCCTGCAAGCCTTGGGGTTCATGGCATCTTGCATAATATTGGTTCCTCATGCCAGGCTGCATATGAGAAAGTTACAGTGGTACCCAAGGAATTTATGGTCGCAGCACAAGCACAGCCTAGAAACCCAAATTCCAATAATCCCATGCCTGAAGCAAGAATTCCAATGGTGGGCTCAGGCCTGTCAATCAAACAAAGGATTGCCCTTCCACAACACTCAACCAAGCCAGACCATTACTACGGACGCCTCAGACCTCGGTTGGGGGGCACACATGCTGGACAAGTGCATACAAGGCCTATGGACTCAAGACCAGCTGCACCTACACATAAATCAAAAGGAAATGCTGGCAGTAAAACTGGCAATTCAGACCTTCAGACCATTCCTTCGACAAGGTCCACTGTTGATAAGGACAGACAACACCACAGTTATGTGGTACATCAACAAAGAGGGAGGCACACATTCGTACCCTCTATGCCGGATGGCAATGGACCTCTGGAATGTGGCCCTGAGCTTCAACATTTAGTTACAAGCAATTTTTGTGCCAGGAAAAGAAAACATTCTAGCAGACATACTAAGTAGAACAACCACGGATGCCCACGAATGGATGCTGCATCCGGACATCTTCAAAACCATTACAAGAAAATGGGGACTACCAGAAATAGACTTATTTGCATCCCCACACCATCAACAACTGAAGAAATTCTGCACAAGGACGTACCACCCACTTGCTTGGAAAGTGGACTCCCTATCTTTCAGTTGGAAAAACCTGTCAGCATATGCATTCCCACCACTTCCTTTGATGCACAAGGTTCTATTGAAGATCAAAGAGGACCGTCCAAGGATCATCCTGATAGCTCCAGACTGGCCAAGGCAACATTGGTACCCATTACTGAGGAGCATGTCACGGGAACAAATATGGCCTCTGCCCCTAGTTCCCTTACTGTTAACACAGAACAACTACAACACCCTGCATCCAAACCTGAAAACACTGCAGCTGACTGCCTGGAACATTGCATAACACCAAATAACCCAAATTTATCCCAGAGGGTTAAAGACATTATCTTGGAGGCTCGCAGACCCTCAACAAGAAAAAATTATTCAGCAAAGTGGAAAAGATATCACATTTGGAGTACTACAAAAGGGGAAAATGTGTCACTGGTAAACATAGCCAACATCCTGGAATACTTGGCAGAGCTCTTCCACAACGGCCTGTCCTATTCCTCCATTGAGATTCATGCATCAGCTATTTCAGCAGAATACAACCTGGATCCTCCAGTCTTCTCACATCCTCTGCTCAGGCAGTTTCTGAGAGGAATTAAAAATGTAAAACCACCAAGGAAGCCACCATTGCCAGCATGGGACTTGAACTTTGTGCTAGAAAAGTTGACACTCCCTCCTTTCGAACCAGCAGCAACAGCAGAATTACAATACTTATGGAAAACTGCTTTCCTGCTTGCAATCACTTCAGCAAAAAGGGTATCTGAGCTACAGGCATTAATGGCAGTACAGCCTTTCCTGATCTTCCACCAAGATAGAGTGTCCATGAGAACAAACCCTACTTTTATGCCAAAGGTGGTCTCCAGGGTATCTTTAAATCAAGCTATCCACCTACCTACTTTCTTCCCCAACCCACAGAACAGGGGAGAAAGACTTTTACATACCTTGGATGTACATAGACAGTTACGCTACTACCTGGACAGGACCAAGGGCAATAGGAAAAACTGACCAGCTACTGGTAGCATATGCAACAGGAATGGAAGGAAAAGCAATTTCGAAACAGACAGTCTCTAAGTGGATAGGAAATTGCATTAGATTTTGTTACTCCTACCATGGGAAGAAAACTCCAGAAAACATCAGGCCTCACTCTACAAGGGCTACAGCCACTACCACAGCTTTTCTACGAGGAGTGGCTACCAAAGACATTTTAGAGGCTGCTACTTGGAGCTCCGTGCATACATTTGCCAAGCATTATAATTTACCTTTATACTCCAGATCCCGAGCAGGTTTTGCCACTGCTGTTTTGCAAGGGATCTTAACTACACCATAATCTTTTTTTCTCCTCCTCCCCCAGTTTGGCTATGGTATTCTACCCATTTGTAAGGACTGCAGATGCATCCTTGAAGGACATAGTACAGTTTTGTACCTACCATAAATGTAGATGTCCGATAGGCATGCATCTGCAGTCAGGATTACCCACCCACCTTCCCCTCTGTGGTACTCCTAGGGTATTTGCCCCTCTTGTAGCTGGCTGGGGGAATCTATTATGGTGTATTTGTTTGTATATATGTACATACATGCTTATTTTTTGTTTGCTCTCTACTATTTGGAACCATTTGCATTTATCCAAATTTAGCCTTCCTAGAGGGCACCTGGCATCTGGGGCAAGAAACACTGAGGAAGATGGTGCCGGCTGATGCCTTTATACCCGAATAACTGCAGCTATGACATCGGGTGAAGTGCGACACCAGCCGAGGCCAGACCCAGACTTTGGAATCCGGCCGACCGAAGGGCTGCCTGACGACAGGACAACCCATTTGTAAGGACTGCAGATGCATGCCTATCGGACATCTACATTTATGGTAGGTACAAAACTGTACTTTCCTCATGCAGTTGTCCAAATTACACTTGAATTTTGTTAGGCATGAACTCTGCTTCACATGGATGGGGGAGCCTGTTCCAGAGATGTGTTAGTCTTTGGGAAACATACCTGTCTTTCCAGCAGATCTTGTTTATATCACAGGCAAGATTTAAGTCTTTCAAAGGGGTAATACTTGTAGGGTCTGTTTTGCAGATATGCAGGAGGGCCATCAGGTTGGAACTTGACAATAGACAGAATACAGGGATAGGGCATTGAGGCAGTCTGCATAGGACATGTTACTTGTGCCATGTATTCTTCTCTGTGGACATTCCAGTTGTTGGATGTGCCTGATTAGGTACATACCAAAGGGGGCATTTTACTTAATGATAGGTTCATTAAATGCTGAGTATGGCACAACAGTGACCTTCATGGACTTAGATTCCATAACTTTGTTTATAAGTTGCACAACATAGAATGATTTCCTCACTACTGTAGACATGTAATGGTCAAAGGCGAGATTATTGTCTGTGTCTGTCCCCAAGTCCCTGACTACTAGCTCAACTCTGAACAGTGTGTTGTCAATATGATAGTTACTAGGGTTGGATGACTTCCCCAAGGACACTGTTATGCATTTCTTGGCATTTAGTTTTAGTCTATGGCTCTGACACAAGTTGTTTGTGTCAGCTCTTCCTGGAAAGCAGTTGTATTTGTGAGAGATTCTCTGACTGCATTTATTTACATTCATCTGCAAAACTAGTTGTCCAGAGGCCCTTGAAATTGGCCTTGACTTCAGAGAAGTACATGCCAAAAAGGTGTGGAAGAAGCAGTCCCAAGACTGAATTCTGAGTACAGGAGGGACATGGTGGAGCCAATCCCTTGGAAGCCAGACAAGGCAGTGGTCATCACTACCCCCCATAGACCTTTTTGGAGCAACACTCCAGCAGTGGATGCCACTGTGGTTGCGTTCACCAGGAAGGAGAATTTCTGAGGAGAGCTCCATGGTTCGCCCTCCTCAAATAAGGAGTCCCACACATTGAACAGTCTAGGGAAGCATACCTATGCCACAGCCACATTTGTTTTGCGAGTGCTGAGCTCTCTGGTTCATTTGACAAGACTCCAGAGAAACTTGGTTAATGAGATGTTAAAGGTGTTGATACCGCAACCGCAGGAAGCGCAGAAGTCTGTGGACGCTCAGGTGTCATTTACAGTTAATCTCCAATGTACCTATGAGGCTTCATTCAATTGCTGCAGATGTCATGGCCTATGTGGCAGTAACTGGTATTTCAATGTGTCCTCAATCCTGGGTGTAATTTTGCAGACTGCTTTAAGGCATTCTTTCTAAACATCCCTTATGATATTTCCACTCTATTTGTTCCAAATGTCAGATACTTTGATTACTAGTGAATATGAAGGGAAGATACTGTCTGTTTTTGGGGTGGTTTTTCCACACCTCTTAAGATCCTTTTCTAGAAACAGGAAGAGGGGATGGATGCTTTTTTGTATGTCACAGCAGTTCTCCCAGGACACTTGTGATGACAGTGTCTTCCATGACATGGGAGGCAACTTCATTGGACACTGCCCCCCAGAGCAGGAGTAGTCTGCAAAACCAGGATTTCCAGGGCTTCTTTTGTGGAGGTCCTTTCAGTTCCCCTGAGGAGTTGCTCAGCTGCCTCACTCTGGAGGTAGTCCAGGGTGGGCCTTCACTGTTCACTCAGAAACGTGGGAGCCCATCAGTTCAGATGCTTGAATGTTAAGAGTTGTATCTAGAGGTTGTTAAATTCCCTTGCTTCATGCTGCAAAGGGAGCATTAGAAATATAATTCCTGATGTTTCATCCCATCAGCGAAGGGAAACAGCTGAAAAGAAAAGAAAGCTGCTTCATAAGAGTCATCCAAGAGGTCCCACCAGACCAAAGAGGATCTGGGATCTTTTCAAGATTCTTTTTTAGTGCCAAAGAAAAATAAGTACCTCTGGCCCATTCTAGACCTCTGTGCTTTAAATCGCATTTATCATTTTTGGGTACTGACCCTTAGGCTCAACAGAGCCCAGTGAGTGTTCACCAAGTGCATAGCAGTGGGGTTCTAGGCCTTTCCTTATCTGGATGACTGGCTCCTCGCAGCAACCACAAAGGCATGTCTAATCCAATCCAGGGACTATTTGCTTCAACTGTATCTATCCTTAGGCATCACTGTGAACTACAAAAAATCCAACCAGTACAGACTGTGGAATTTGTCTGCCATTTGGGTGCTACCCCTCAGATTACCAGATTGCCCCATTCCAGATTTTCTGTACAAATTCAGGCATCCGAAGTTTAAAATCTCAGAAGCCCAAAGCTTTCTTGATCCTTCTGTTCCTTGATTTGAAGGCCATGTCAGTTTATCTTGTGCCACTGCTAAGGTTCCATTTGTGAGTCAGTTCAGTGGTCTCCCATCCTATGGACTTTCCTATATGCTTTATCAGCATATACCCTACCATATTCCATCAGATTCCCCATTTGTTCTCCCCCAACACCAGACCATGTTTACCATGGATGCCTCTTTACTGGGGTATCGGAAGGGCATTTTGAGGGGAAGAGAGTGCAGGGTACCTGGTCACAGTCAGAGGCCAGTCTTCACATCATTGTCTTGGAGAGGAGAGCAGCTCCCCAAGCACTAAAGGCTTTCCTAAAGTCTCTCCCAAAAGGTCATTTTGCCATTGAATCTGACAGCATGCCATTGGTGTGGTGTGTAAACAACCAATGGGGAAATTATTTGTATCCCCTATATCTAGAGGCCATGAGAATATAGCAGTGGGCTATGCCCTCACAGTGATTTCTGACAGCAGTGCATATCCTGGGAAATCCAACCTTCTGAAGATTAATTTAGCAGCAGCATTCTTTTGTCCCTTGAGGGCTCCCTCAATCCAGAGATAGTGGCACACGTGTTCAGCCATTGGGGCTGCCCCATTGCAGTCTTTTCACATCCCCCTTTAACACCAAGTGCAGCAGCTTTTTTACCTAATTCTCTTAGAGGAGTAGTCACCAAGGAACACTCTTCTCCATGCTTGACCCCTGGGTCGTCTTTATGCTTATTCACCAAGCCCGTTTGATAATAAAATTTCTTTAGAAAGCAGCCCATTACAGAGCAACCATCCTCATCATTGCCCCCTTTTGGCCAACACAAGCTTGGTTACTCTTTTTGTGGCCTCATTTGTTTTACCCTTCATGGGTCCTGGGTCTAGTTCCAGATTCTAATATCTCACCCCTTGGGTCAACCTCACACGAATCTCAAATCCCTCAAATTGACTGTTTGGTTCTTCGAGTTCCTGTGATAGCCAGAGATCCCAAGCTTTCTAAGAGAGTTGTTTTTATCCTTTCATCTTCCCAAAAGCCTTCCGCCCAGAAAGTTTATGCTAGAAAATGGAAATGATTCAGCATATAACAGTCCTTAGTTCATTTTTGGCAGGTTGATTGGTTTCATGCCCACCTTTCTCTCAACCGTACAAGCCCAGGTAACCCAGTCTGGGCAGCTGGACATCAACCAGCCAGTAGCTTATTGACACAGGGCTTGTAGGGCTTTGTCACGCAGTCAGTGTCCAATAGGGGCATGTAGACATCTTTAGCATGGATTCCTGGTATAAGTCTCCCAACCAGTTTCTACAATGGCTAATCAAGTCCATGTTGCCTTTGACGTAGTAAAAACTCCATCCCTTGATGCCATAAAGCTGTTTTATACATCCTTGAGGATTTGAATGCTTTGGCTTATAACTTAAAGTGCCATTTGTGCTCCCTTCTGGAGCTTCATTTGAAGCAGAAGAGTGTTTAGGTTTTTCCGCAGAAGTTGTGTTCTAGAATTTGACTTTCTTACAGTTCAGAAAAACATTAACTACCCAGTTTTTGACTCCTCGAAGCAGAATGGGAGAGAAGATTGCTGTACCCTCCTCCCCTTCTTCCAGGTCCTTCACTTTCTGGGGATACTCTGCTTAGAATAACAAAGACAGATCCTCCTCACTCAGTGGTGACCCAGAGAGATATGGTCAGTCTTGGTTTCCTGAGGCTCAGATGCAGTTCCAGGCTATGTGGTTGCAGCATCACTGCTGCTGGAAGATGGGTGTGTTTCCACCAATCAGTAAAAGCAAAATGAAAACTCTAATAAAGCTTCAGTGACCTTCTCACTCATTGTTTTAGTTTGTTTGGGATATTTTTGCAGTGACCCTAATGATAATGCACATCAGCTGGGTATAACAGCCCTGTGTTTCTAATGCTTAGTCAAACACTCTGCTTGTGCTGTGCCGATGAGGTCATAACAAAGCCGAAATATGCATATCCACAGCTAGTGGAGTTTGGCTTTATTGGCCTGAAATTCTCCATTAAAACAATGAAACAAGTCATGGGCATTCAGAATTGCCAATTAGCTGAAACACCTGATGTTCATAAGGATCATTTGCATACATCCCATGTGCCTCTGATACAAGAGGTTTGGGAAGTCACTTATTGGAAGTTCTAGCTTTGCTGGAGTTTTCATTTTTGTTTTTACCGATTGTTTTTTCAGTGACCTCCTCACTCATTGTTTTAGAACTTGTATGTGAGGTTTCATTTAATCAGTTAGCCCATTCAGCTGCTGTTGTGTGTTGAAGTGCAGTGGGGTGTGCATTTTCCACAAAATGGATGGTTCACCACCAGTTTGTGCGTTTATTTATGGTGCGTTAATGGGTTAATGAGCATAAGTGGTGGACAGGTCAACTGTTTTCTCTTGCTTTTAGTGGGACGGATGGGTACATTGAACGAATTGTTCTGAAGTAGATTGTCCACTGTATCATGTCTTGTTAGCAGAGAGCAGGCTCTTTGGCAGAGAAGTTGAGACATTCCACTGAAAGGGTGCCACCAGCGCTTGCTTTGTTTTTTGTGATTTATTTTCTTTTAATTTGTTTATTCCTGCCAAAATCACCTCTATATCAGAAAATTCATGAAGCAGTACTTGAGCATAGTATCTTTTGGAAAGGCAGTGCGTTTGTCATTTCAAGGATTTCTGCTTTGAATCTATCATTTTGCTTCTCAGGCTTGCCACTTAAGAGTTTATTATGACATAATGGGGAAACTACACGTATTCTGCTACATGCAGAATTTCCTTTGAAGTACAACACAGCAGATCTATAAGTAATCACTATGTCTGTTGGTATCTGAGACAGCCCTTTGTAATGGATACGTTTTGTTTTCTTTGCCCTTTATTTGGTCATTCTAGCTACAGCAAAAAGTCTGTAACCAACCAACAATATTTTGTTATGATACTGTTGCATTCAGGTTGTTTTCTTGCAGGTGTGGAGCACTTTCTTACTGGAGGTCAGGAAGTGTGGATAAGTAGGGTAATCATGTTCTCTAACCCTGAATGGGAACAGTGCATGGGCCAAAGGGTCATGGCTGCTTATGCTTGGGAACTGGACATTTTTAGAAGCACAGTGAGATAAGGCAGTATTAATGAGTAGCAATTGTTACCTACTGCAAAGGACCTTCTGGAAGATCAGATGTCAGGGTGAGCTTTTACATTTCGTATGTATGAAAACTACAGGTCTTACTAAAGTCTTCCTGATCTGCTTACAATTCATGAAGATGTAAAAGGTCCCATAGCATTTAGCTAGAAGTACAGTGTAGTTTCCCAGGTGTCCTGGACAAATTACCCTAGTTGATATGAATTTCTCCAAGTCTTCAGTGTAATTAGATCATGCCCAGCACAATCTGTTAAAGTAAGTTAAACAAATAGATACATATATACATACACAAAATTTTAGGTGTGTACTCCCTAAATTAGAAAAGGGAAGGGAAAACATAATATGAAAGGTGATCTCCGACATATTTATATTTGAATGATTGGGTCATTTACAGCTATTTTCAGCAGGATTTGAAAGTAATATATTTCAATTTCAGACTATCCTGCCAAGTGGAATTTTTCAGTGAGAGGGCAAAGAGTTTGGTAAATTAACTGGTGGATTTGTTTAAGAAATCAAACAGCTTGCATGAATTCAGATCTGTCTTCTCAGATGTTTGAAGTCTGATAGTTTGTTTTAGCCATTCTGTTTAAGTATTCTTTTACCTGCTTGTCTTGTTCTGATGAATATACCCATGTAAAAAGAGGAAATTATCACACTACAATGTATTTTGAAATATTTTACTGCTTTTAAAAAATGGCCTGTGTTTAATAATTTATATTAATTTAATTAATTCTCTGAAGGCTTTATCCAGTTCATTGTCTTGTGGGGATTTGGGGCGTATGTAGCACTTAGTGGGTGGGAATACACACTCATATGCGCACGCACACATTGTATTAATACAGGAGCCATGCTGATGTGTGCATTTGAACAGTCAGAATATAACACTCTTTCTAGCCTTTACGTAATCTTTAGTAACATTAAGTTGTGCAATGTGACTTGTTAGAAATTAGCATTTCTGATTGCTTGTTACATAATAACATAATGCATAATAACATAATAGTGCAGCCAGCTTTTGGCTGCAAGAAGTTATGATTGGAAAGGAAGACTGCTACTTCAGTGGCTATGATTGTGCATTGCTTCTAATGCAAGTTTTCTTTAAACAGGTTTTTTCAGTGTAAATTGATGCCGAACTCCTTTTTGTTTGCTTCATTTGGCTCGTAAGAACAAAACGTTGAAATATACTCCATTTATGCTTTCTCCTTAGTTACTCCTCTTTTTTTAGAAGTATCAAGCAAACTGACTGTCTCCTTTTTATAGAGCAACACTTCAGTGTATTCGGACAATGCCTTGTGACTACGCTCTCAGTTCTCTGTTTGTACCAGGCGATCGCCAAGTCATCGTTGGAACTAAGGTACTAAAGGAAATGCTTTGTTTCCACTGTTCTATCCAATGAGTGTTGTAATAGGTAGTATATCTTTTTGTACTGTAGAAAAAATGAACTGTATGCCGAATTCAAAAGCTGGTCTGCACAACAGTTCTATTGATGTGGTGTGTATTGATTTCAACTTCTTTTGTTTGCATTATATTATATTTTGTCACGTGCTTGTGTAGCTTACTAATACATTGCTGTTTAATTAAATCTGTGTTATAGATACTTTATTCCTAAAAATGGGCAACTGTTGTCTGCTTGCCCATCTGTTAAGCAATTACTAAGGAGACTTTTTGCAATTTGTTTAACATTTGTGCCTCACATCTATGCCCATTGCTTTGCAGCTGTCAGCCAACTGTTTACTGTTGGTTACTTCACAGCCTGAGGCAGCTTCAGCAAGTGAGCCTTTCACAGTGACTCAGCATTCTGAAAATGCACTCACTGGTGTTTTTTGATTACTCAGCAGGAAATTGGACTGAAACATACAGTGGATATAAAAAGTTTGCACACCCCTGTTAAAATGCTAGGTTTTTGTGATATAAAAAAATGAGACCACAATAAATCATTTCAAAACTTTTTCCACCTTTAATGTGACCTATAACCTGTACAATTCAATTTAGAAAGAAACGCTGAAGTTACCATAGAGTGTAAAAGTCCAAATAATCAAAGAAAACACTCCAGAAGGCAAGGCAGTCATGAAAATTCCCCAGAATAGAAACTTTTATTGCAAACACAACAGTGGTTTAGCGCTTGCTATTCACCATCAGCAGGTTTAATAATTGAACCAATGGTGAAGTTTATTGGCATCAAACTTAAACATTTATTGAGTGATTTTCGCCACATTGTACGGGACTCCTGCACTACACTTTAGACGCTAAAGGTATAGAGGACATTATATGCAAAAATTGGGATATTTTTAATTGTGAAGAAAATACGAGACTTTTGGGGGCCTTGAAACCTACTTTTACTTATAAGAGACAACTAAATATTAAACATTTTTTGGAGAGACCTTTATCCACAGGACTACCTTGTTGGCCAGTCACACACAGATGTGAGAGATGTAAGCAGAATAATTTTGTTGAGGAGAACTACAATGGGTGACTTTATGATACAATTTTACAATTGGTCTCTGGTGGTAAATGTAATTGCTGCTCAGAAAAAGTAGTATATTTTGCTTTTTGTACCAGCTGCCAGGCATTCTATATTGGGAAAACACTTAATGCTTTCAACCGGAGAATATACCAGCACCAATATAGTATACAGAGGTTAGACAATAAAAGCGCTTTGGCACGTCATTCTATGGAATGTGCTGGTTTTGTTAAGTTTAAAATTTTTATACTTGAGCAGGTGAATACCAACCCATTTTGTGGTGATTGGAAAAATTACCTTTTACATCGTGAAATGACATGGCAGTTAAGGTTGGATGCAGCTGATCCACCTGGAATTGATGAATTTATTTCTGTCACCAGTGATCTTAAAAAAGATATAACACTGTGTAACTTCAAGGGCCCTTTGCATATAATTTATATAGTATTTTTCACAAAGTAGAAGTTATAAGTTATGCATTTTGCTATACTTTTTGTTGTTTTATGTGCTTTTTAATTTACTTGTGCTTATATCACATATTTTTATGTGTTGGTTTAAAGAGGTGTGTTCAAACAGCAACAGATTTATTGAATGTATATATGTCTTATGTTTATTAGTTGTTTTTTGGGGGGTGTTTTTAAACGTTTCTATTTAAGGATGTTAATTTTTTAATTCAGTGGTTCTGATGATGTCTGATTGATAGAGATGAAAGCGCTAAACCACTGTTGTGTTCACAATAAAAGTTTTTATTTTGGGGAATTTTCATGACTGCCTTGCCTTCTGGAGTGTTTTCTTTGATTATCTGTACAGTCTTTGATTATCTGTACAATTCAATTGAAAAACAAACAAATCTGTTAGGGAAAAATATAAAAAATAAACCTATAATAAGCTGGTTGCATAAGTGTGCACACCCTTAAACTAATACTTTGAAGCACCTTTTGATTGAATTACAGCATTCACTCTTCTTGGGTAGGAGTCTATCGGCATGGCACATCTTGACTTGGCAATATTTGCCCACTCTTCCTTGCAAAAGCACTCCAAATCTGTCAGATTACAAGGGCATCTCTTATGCGCAGTCCTCTTCAGGTCACCCCACAGATTTTCTATTGGATTTAGGTCTGGGCTCTGGCTGGGTCATTCCAAAACTTTAATTTTCTTCTGGTGAAGCCATTCTTTTGTTGATTTGGATGTATACTTGGGGTCATTATTGTGTTGAAAGGCGAAATTCCTCTATATCTTCAGCTTTCTAGCAGACGCCTGAAGGATTTGGGCCAAAAATGACTGGTATTTGGAAGTTGTCATAATTTCCTCCACCTTGACTAAAGCCCAGCTGAAGAAGAGCAACCCCAAAGCATGCTACTTGCCACCACCATGCTCCACCGTGGGGGTGGTGTTCTTTTGGTGATGCAAAGTGTTGTTTTTGCGCCAAACGTACCTTTTGGAATTGTGGTCAAAAGTTCAACCTTGGTCTCATCAGACCGTAACACATTTTCCCTCATGCTTTTGGGAGACTTGATGTATTGTCTTGCAAATTTTAGCTGGGCCTGGATGTTTTTCTGCGTTAGAAAAGGCTTGCGTCTTGCAACCCTACCCCATAGGCCAGACATATGGAGAATACGGGAGATTGTTGTCACATGTAGCACACAACCAGTACTTGGCAGAAATTCCTGCAGCTCCTTCAGTGTTGCTGTAGGTCTCTTGGCAGCCTCCCTGACCAGTTTTCGTCTCGTCTTTTCATTAGTTTTGGAGGGACGTCCATTTCTTTGCAACATCACTGTTTTCCGATATTTTCGCCACTTTTTGATGACTATCTTCACTGTGGTCCATGGTATATGCAATGCTGTGGAAATTTTTTTGCGCCCTTCTCCTGACTGATTCCTTTCAACAATGAGCACCTTTGATGCTTTGTAAGCTCTCTGCGAACCATGGCTTTTGCTGTAGCAGGGAACTGAGTAAATGTCAGGAAAATCCTAACTGGGACAGCTGAACTTTATTTGGGGTTAATCATAGTCTCTTTAATTGATGGCAGGTGTGTACCCAAGAAGACTGAATGCTGTAATTAAATCAAAAGGTGCTTCAACAAAGCATTAGTTTAAAGGTGTGCACACTTATGCAACCAGCTTTATTGTACTTTTTTATTTTTTATATTTTTTCCTCTAACAGATTTGTTTGTTTTTCAATTGAATTGTACAGGTTATAGGTCACAATAAAGGTAGGAAAAGTTTTGAAATGATTTATTGTGGTCTCATTTTTTTATATCACAAAATCCTGGCATTTTAACAGGGGTGTGTACATTTTTTATATCCACTGTATTTGTCTGGCTGAATGGCATGTGCAGAGGCCTTTGATTTTTTTTTTTTTTTTTTTTACATGGATGTTGCCTTCTTGAGTAACACCTCATTTAAGTGCAGGTCAGACTGGAGGAGTAAAATTTCTGTGGGGAAAACATTTACTGTTGACTACAGCTGCATTAGTCACATTTTTCTAGTTGGTTTTCTAGATAACATCATGAGGGCACAATGAGCTATAACTTTAAAGTTGTCTATGTCCTCTGTTGAAACCCTGTTATGTTAAGAGGACATCTGCATATATCTTATGGACCCCCACTACAGGAGGTTTAAGGCATAGCATAGTAAAGACTGTTCGGATTTTCTTGTAGTTTTTACTAAATGTTGATTCTATGCAACCTTTTTTTCCCCTCTAATTTGGCTGTTTATGTGAATTAAAGACCTCTGTATTAGATAAGTTAATCTGTCAGTAGCACGAGGTAGGTGCATTCCTAACCATGTGGCATGGATGGTCACCTTGACAGCATAATACATTGTTAGTCAGCTTTTCTTACTGGTCATTATCTAGATTGTTGTGTAAATTTGCTTTAGTCTGCATCTCTCTTATGATTTGCAGTCGACTGCTAGAGTGGCCTGCTGAATGCCACCACTACCTGCAGAGTTTAAAAGGCAAAGAGGGAAATGGGGTTAGCTTGCCAGGTCGTTCTTCCATATGTCCTATACATACATGCATACACACACACACACACACACACACACACACACACACACACACAGACACCCCTACTGAAAGTTTCATATTCCTGATCCACCTACTTTGGAAAATGGAAAGAAACTTGAACATATGGAGAAAACCCTTGTAAAATGAAGATGGATAATGCACACTGCGCACACAAAGCACCCCAGCCAAAAAAACAAACAAAAGAACTTCGTACTGTGTGGAAGCAACGCTATCTACTGGATTAAATTAAACCTGCAAACCCAGTCTTTGGTAACTGTTTTCCATACGCTCAACAAAAGAATACAGTTCACATCTTTTTCTACTGTAAATCACTGGAGTGCTCATCCATTCAACATCTGAAAAGATGTGCCTTCAAAAGTGCATCTCTAGTTCCAAATCCTGCATTAGTCACCATATAATGCATTAACTTTTTATTGCCTGGGATCATGTTAGAGTATTGACTGTCATCAACATCAAACATTTCAACCCCATGATTCATCAACATCTAGAGAAACTTGAAGACTTTGTCAAACTGCACAGCAGCAGGAAGGTGGTGGCTGACTAGGTGAACACACACTAGAGCTCTCCCAGTGTGAAAACTAAGAAGTTGTGTAAAAAGCCAGGAAAATTTATACATTTTGGAGAACTTCAGTTACCTGGTATCAGACACGCTGCCAGGATGTCAGCAAAGAAAAATTATGGGGAAAAGTAAGAAACAGGTAACCAGGAAAGGAGGAGAAGTAGTTGTGGATCAAAACTTCTGTGGCTGATCAGCAGAAAGCAAACATTTTTGTAGAATCGGTGCAGTTGATGGCTTCCGGTAAACTAGAAGATAAAGTAGACCAGATAAGTTCATAAGTGCTTAAGGTAAGTGAAACTTCGGACCAGTGTATGAGAATGAAACAAATGGTTGAAAAAGCTAAAATTATTAAATAACCTCATGAACCTTTAAGCTTGAAGAAGTCAGAAAAAGAAGTGATGGAAAGAATGGCAGAGACTGAGACATTAAATGAAGTGTTTCATAAATTAGTAGTTGTAGAAGACAGAGCACAAAGAGAAAACCTGTGTCTCTCTGTGGTACTAGAGAAGTTAATGGGTCAACTGCATTAACTTTGTGAAGCCACAAAGAAGTGACTAGATTAGTGTTTCCACAGGGGGAGTTCAAAACTGGGAGGGGATTATTGCGTCTGCTCTAAGTTTAACCTCCAGAAAACATCAGAGATCCATATATTAGTTAAAATGCAGTTGTACCAGTAGAAGGGGGATGCTTCTGACAGTTAGGGTAAAATGGAAAGAGGTGTACAATTGGTGATGCCAGGGTGTTTTTACAAAAAATATTTCTTTTATAGCAGACAAAACAAGTTTATTCAGGTCATCAAGAGTTGTTGTGAGGCTAGAGTGAGATTTAATCTGCTATACTCTGGTTTTTAGAATATTTTTTCCAGCCGAGTTGGCCATGTATATGGAGGCAGATCAGCACTGAGAGGAAAATAGTATTTGACACTAAATAACCACCACCTGAAGACCCATTCCTCAGACTCTTGTGATATGCTCCACCCACCAAACGTGCGAAGACAGCCGTATGACATTGAGTTCCCAACCATCTGTGCATATGACAGCAACTGTGACCCACTCCTCTCTCCCTCCTTTGTGGTAAATGTGGGAATGTCCAATGCTCACTTTAGCTCAGTCATGCAGTGGGTGGCATAACCAGATATAGTCACTGCATGCATCATTTGATGTCTGTGACACAACACTGTTACTGTGTGCTGGACAAGATCCATACATGTGGATTAGATATTGCTACTTTGCTTCCACTGCATTTACTGCTTTTGTCAGTGTCTGGGGAGTGTTTCTGCGGCTGACAGCTGTTGCTGTGTAACCACACTCTTGTCAGACAAGGGCGTTAATGTACTTTCCCCCTTACTTGCGTATGTGTGTGCGCAGTTCCGACTGTACCAGTGTTCGAGGTCTGACCTTCCTTTCTCCTCACCATCATATAGGTTCATAGCTGTGTACTAGGCTAATGGCCCTGGAGCCTTTACAAGCCTAGCCTAAAAAAAATTGCCCAGGCACTGTGCCACCCGATGTTAGTTCACAGTGCCCATATCCAGTAGTGCAACTGGAATGATCTCTGGAGTGAACTTTCTCTTACCCATCCGCTCGTCAAAATTTCTCTTGAAGAGGGCCAGTGAGGTGCTCTGCTTGACATGAATGGGAAGCTTATTCCAGAGTATGGGCAGTCTTTGGTAGATGAACATATCCCTCCAGCATGTTCTGTTGATTATGGTAATTAGGTTGTGATCTCTGGAGCATGTGGCACGGGGGATTGGGATTTCTTTAGGTGTAGCATTTCAAGTAGGGCTGGTCAGACATGACTTTGTAAGTCAAGCAGAGATCACCTCTAAGTAGACGATAAGAGACTGAGAACAGCTGAAGTTTCTTGAGTCTGTTCATGTAGGACATGTGTTTAAGGCCTAGGATTCTTTTTGTGAGGTACTTTTGTGGCCTCTCCAGCTCTTGTAGGTGTCTGGTCAGGTACAAGCCAAACAGGGCTTTATATTCAATGATTGGCCTAATGAGGGATGAGTAGAGAGGGATGATGACCTCTTTATTCCTGGATGCAAAACCTTTGGTTATAAGATGTGCCACGTAGAAGGACTTTCTGATCACAGTGGCAGTGTGGTGGTGAAGGTGAGGTGGCTGTCGATCTGGGTGCCCAGATCTCTTATGGCCCATTCAGTGTTCAGTGGCCTCCCATCAATGTGGTAATTCATGGGAACTGAGTTTTCCAAAGGGGATGATAACACATTTTTTGGCGTTAAGCTTCAGGCCATGGTTGCGACACCAGTCATTGGTCTCAATGAGGCCCTTATGTAGGATGTCTGCATCACTTGGGGAGTTAATAATGACTCCTAGCTTGCAGTCATCAGCAAACTTGGTCAGCCAGAGTCCTTCTGTGTTGGCCTGGACTTCTGAGAAGTAGATGCCAAACAGGTGTGGGCCCAGGACCAAGCCCTGTGGGATTCAACTCATGACTGATCGACAGTCTGACTTGGAATCTGCAACTTTCACTCTGTGGGTCCTGTCTGTGAGCCAATTTGCAACCTACCTAGTGATGTAAGGATTGATGCCTAGTTTGGTGAGTTTATCAATGATACTGACTGGGGAATGGAATCAAAGGCCTTGGCCAGGTCGAGGTAGGCTGTATGCACTGCTTTACCCTCATCCACAGCCTTGGTGACTGCCTCGAAGATGTCAACCAGGTTCAGCAGGCAGGATCTCCCCTTGACAAAGCCAAACTGTGTGGGGTCAAGCGTTTGGAGATTGCCTATATCTTTGTTAAGCAGGTCCATGATGATGCGCTCCATAGCTTTGCATACCAGACTTGGCAGGCTAATGGGGCGATAGTTCCGAGGGGCTGTAGTTGCTCCCCTTTATGAAGCGGGATGACTGTAGCAGTGCGCCATTCGTTAGGGACATAGGCTGAGGTAAGGCTGTGATTGAACAGGACACAAAGATATGGTGCCAGTTCATTTTGTAGCTCATGTAGGACACAGCCAGGGATATTATCAGTTCCCATGGATGCTGTAGTCTTGGCTTTGGACAGTGCAGCTTTTACCTGTGCCATAGAAATGGTGGGTACCAAGCTTTCATCTGGTATTGTGATAGGGCCCTTGGGGGGGGGGGGTAAAGTTTTCACTGGATCTGTCTGCCAGTATGTTGTCTATATCTGTTGGCTCAGTATAGGAAGTGCCATTGTGCAATAACTCAGAGCAAATCTGGGTATTGCCTTTGAAGTTTTTGATATAGCTATAGAAGGCTTTTTGGTTGTTTTTGGTGTCAGTCACAATTCTGCCTTCTTAGCTGGCTTTAGAGGATTTGATAAGGTATCTCAGCTTTTTTGTTGAGACTGCTGATAAGGGAGTTTTTTCAGTCTTGTCACTTCATTTTTCTGCAACAGTTTCTTCCTTCTGTTGTAGAGTTTATTGATGGCTGTGGACCACCAGATTGGCTTCCTTTTTTGGAGGAGAGCGTCCTGGTTCTATTTGGAATGGCAAGGTCCATGCATTTGTGTACATGCTCGTACAATACATTGGTGTATGGTTCGGCAGTCATGCAGCTATTTTCCATTGGCATGGGTGCCGAGAAGTTAGCCACCTCTGCTTTTAGGAGCCCAAAGTCGCTTTAGAGAAGTTTTTCAGGGTGGTCACCTTAGCTGGTGGTGTAGGTGAGATGGAGATTTCCATGGTGATCAGTTTGTGGTCAGATGTAACCAGGGAGGAACTGACCATAGGTGTGGAGCAGCGGTCTCCCATGTTGGTGATAACCAGGTCGCGGATGTTGCTTCCTCTAGGGGTCAGAATGAGCTGGTCCGGGGCATTGGAATTGATAAATTCTTGAAAGTATTGGGCCTGTACATTGGTACTTGAATAGTTTTCCCAGTTGATGGAAGGGTAGTTGAAGTCACCCAGTATGAGAGTATAGGGTTGGACTTTGATAGATTCCATGGTGCTTAGGAAGTTGGCGTGCGAGTCTAGGGACATGTTTGGGGTTTTGTAGCAGGCTATGACTTGTATTGCCATCTTACCCAGTGTTAGTTGTACCTGAAGTATCGCGGATGCATTATGCTGGGCTACCAGTCTAGAGGTGTGCGTATCCTTTAAGAATATGGAGACCACCACCTTTGGAGCTTCCGGACGCATTCTGAGGCTGAAAGGTATGGATTGAGTTGTAGCCTGGGAGCACAGGGGTACTTTCTGCCTCTTTAAACCAGGTCTCCATTACACCACAGATGTTGACATTCTCCATTTTATGGAGAGCTTCGAGCATCTTGAGATTTATACTTCTAGCATTGAGCAGCATGACCCTCAGATTGCCTTTGTTTGTAGCTGTTACGGTGGAATTTTAGTCTTTGGAACACTGCCTAAAAAGGCACTATAGGGGTGGCAAGAGCATTAGCCAGTACCTGGAATACCATGGGTGACAGATGCAGGCCGTCTCTGGCAAAGTGTCAAAGTTTGTCGATCATGTCATCTCAGGCAGGCAGATACTAGATCCCTTTAGAATGACACCAGAAACGTAGCCAATTGTTGAAGTCGATCATTTTCTGCTCGTACTCTGGTATCCTTCTGAGTGACAGTAGAATACTGCTCATGGCTAGGGTCAAACCTGCCTGGGCCACATAATCCGAGAGTTCCATCACATCTCTTTTCATGTAGTCCAGGGCTGTACATCTCAGGTCATTCACACCCACATGGACAATGACTGAGTCATATCTCTACTTGCTGTAGAGTGACCTGAGTGCATGTGTTGTGGCGGATCCTGGCAACTTCATAAACAACTGACTGTCACCTTCTCCTTGTTCAACCTAGTGAGTGGGACATCCGTGTGCCTCACAACTGAGTCTCCTATGATTAGTACATTGCGCAAAGTGTGTTGCCTTAAGGGCTTGGGTTGAGGGGCACACTGTGGTGTGAGCTATGTGTTCTAGGGTTGGTGTTGTGTTGTGTTGGTTGAGTGCATTTCTGTCTCAGGGGTCTCTGTTGTTTGGGTAAATTTTTTTATTGAGAGCCTACATGAAGGTGGGTGGATGGTTTGTGTTTCTATGTATGGGTTGTGATGGTTGGTGTTTTTGAGATTATAGAATGTGCAGTATGGTAAGCATCCTGAAGTGTATGGATGGATCTTGATGTCTCCCACAGACATGTTAAGGCAGTAGAGTTGGGCTTTGAGCAGGCTGACCACTCACTCTGTGATGTTGCAGGTTTGTGCTTGCTTGTTGTTATACTGAAATTCAGCCATACTTCCTATGTTCCCTCCAGGTGTTAAAAGTCAGATTTCCATCCAGGGCAATTCAGCATTACATGCAACAGAGTATGAACATGTGGGTGTTTACTGCATATGGACGCACTAAGACATGTAGCTGTATGGTTTTACATTAGCACAGTGCATACAATTACTAACTAGATGGTCCTGGAATTTCTTTGGGAAGTGGTGATATAAATGAGACATGTGCTATATATGGTCATCGTGCAAATTGCCTGGTGCTGTGCAGACACATTGATTATGATCCCTCACACACACACAACACACACTTCTGGTAGTTCATGGAATTATGGCCCTTCCTGTTCACATATCTTTCTGGGCTATGTGGGTCCTTTATTTCTGTATGTTTGCACTTTATTTTACTAGTCGCTCAGAAGGCTTGCATGGGTTTATCTCTCACATGTGACTTGCTGGGAAACAATATGTGATCCTCCACTTGTATTAGGGAAGTTGTTGAGTATTATATAGCTAGAGACCTGGGAAATATTTAGTGTCCTCAGCTTGTCTCTGAAAGGTCCCTGAAGCCAGTGTGGAAGGAACTTGTATGTACCTTGGCTTCCACATGTATGGGAAGGTCGCACTTTCCTGTCAGCTGTGTGTGCGGGTGATTTGTGTCATTCAAGACCCATACAGTCTCCTGATAATCTCTAACAAACATCTAGAAATACATTAACTGCTGTCTGTAATGTTTACATTGGCACCATATGGCACCACTCACATAACATTGAAAGCCAGTAGCACTAGAGGTTGTTCTACGAGGACTACTGTCACTCTGAGTACAAGTGCAGCATTGCAGTCTTTGGCATGCTTTGCCCATGTATACACAGGTGCAGAGAACTGTGCAACTTCCTTTATAGACTCCTGTAAAACATTGTTCAACTTGCATACATCGTAATATCATTAGGACCCTTTTTCATTTATGTGCACCTTCTAGTGTACCTTTGGGTATACTGCACTGTTGCGCAACGTGGGGCTATAAATTGGTACTAGCTTCTGTCTGACTGCTGTTTGCGGATTCCAGCACAGGTGCATACTGCATATTATACAACTTGTCTATGAATTCTTGGGAATGCTGTCCAGCTGCTTCTTAGAATTGTTTACATATAAAATGTTCATTCTTAAAATGATCATAATGTCCTCAGTTAAACTCAATGAGATTGTGATAGTATAGTAAGTAGCATATATTATAAACAATATTCAGTGTTGTTATTGCAAACTCAGAACCAAAATTATTGGATTTTTAAGAGCTTGCAAATGAAAGAATCTGGGAAGCGTGCAGTTTCCTTGAACAAGGTATCTGTTAATCTTTTAAATATAGTTAGACTCTCTGCTTGCCTAATAAACTAATATAAACTGGGAGACCATAGCTTAACCTTCCTTCCCTACAGTGGAACAAAGTATTACAAAGTGAAGTCTTAATAGTTGGTAATTGAACAAAAGTTAAGTTACTTCATCTTTGTAAATGTTCAACATCATTTTCAGGTCCCCTCTTAGTAGTGTATGATCAGCTGAGAAGAGATCTGAAGCCATTACCCATTCTTATAACGTCATTTTCTTACACCAGGTATCCGCATCATGAACAGTTTCTACACTTTCATCAATTTCTTTAACTGTAATTTTTTTACATAAACAAAATGATAGACAGTATTCAATCAGAGCTTTTTTAACTGACTTGTAAATGGCCATTAGGACAGTTGTATCCCTATTTGACATCCACGTAAATATATTTTTGATCACTCCATATACATTCCTAAGAACACTACTCAAGTGATCTTTAAAATTGAGAACATCATTTGCTAGGATACCCAATTATCTAACATAGTGGATTGCTGTAAGAATTTGGTCATCTAAAGCTTAAGGATAGTTTTGTTTTTCCTCTCAAAATGTAAAATATTAAATTTTTTGCATGTATATGCATACCATTTAACTTGATCCTTACATGCAGTTTATCCAGATGTGCTTCTATGTGTTAATCTTCTTTAATATTAGTAACAGTTGCATCAATTTTTGTATCATCAGCAGACTTGCTCACCTTAACTTGCTGATCAGTCGCTAACCTGAAAATATATAATCCAAATAGCAATGGGTCTAAAACATTACCTTGCAGTACCTCAGCTGTGACTTCAGCTTCTTTCAAGGCATAGTCCCTGATTTGTAAAATATGGCTTCTATCCATAAGCTAGTTAACAACCCAGTTAGTAAAATGCACACACATTTATCCTTGTTTAGTATAAGAAGGCACATCCAAGTTATGGTGACAAAATTTCAAGGATGCTATGTCCTCCGTTCCATTACTCCAAAGCAGGCAGTCTGAACCCTAGATGAGGCCCATTATCAAACAATATATCACATTGCCATGTTTTGTGCCGTGGTAGTGTTAAGTCCTAGAATCACTGCATGCCGGTAAGAAACAAAACACTACCTGTTGAGCCAAGTACAATTTCAGGTTATGCTTTATACACTCTTGTCTAAACTTGTAAAATTAATGTTGTTGTTCTGCTGTTTGAAATTAGCAGCTGTTATAAAAAATAAATGGTAGTCATTACCAAAAATGCCCTCCTTTCTCTTTACAACAAACCTCGAAAATTGGGATATACTCTGCTGTTTACTGCACCATGACTAAAATCTCACCAGTATACAATGTGGGTGACTAAGTATTGCAAAGCAATATGTTAGGCATGTCCCAGCTGAATACAGTCTATAAGCATTTCAGATTGTTTAGCTAATTTAAAACAGTCTAAATTTTCTTACTTCTCTGATGTTCTGGTCACACACTAATTCTTTCTGGTGACGTTATCTTCCAGATGTTCATCGTGTTTCACTGTTGCAGTCCTAACAAATGGGTTATCCAGCTCCCGGTAGCCCTCAGTCGGCCAGAATACCAAAGGTAAGTAAAAATGACATTGGTTGACGTCGGTTGTAAAGGACGTCAGGGTGTCCAGTGCAAAAGGAGGCAGCTGACGTCACTTCCTCAGTCTTCCTTGCTGTGGAGTCGAAGCTTTTCATGCACGAGTGCCGGTCGGCAGTTTACCTTTGTTGGTTTCCGACTACAAGAGTTGAAGTCTACTACAGTAAAGTACCCCATTGGGAATCTTTTCTTGCCTTAACGAATGTCAGAAAAAGTTAATAATTGCCTTACCTGTGGAAAGTAGATCCCCCATAGAGATTTCATTCCTATTGCATTATTTGTTTAGGCCTTGACCACAACATTCCCAAGTGTGATCTCTGTGCCTCCTTTAATCCACGTACTATCTGTCGGGCTAAGATTTTGGCTAGGCATTTTGGAATTTGGCCTAAGTTCATTGGTATGGCATCCGCCGGTCTTCAGGCTTCGGATGTTCCAAAGAAACGTAAGGATAAGGAATGCAACAGGCCTCAGAAAGCTAAGTCCTCGGATGAGGTTAAGTTGGTAGTCAGTCAGACGGTAGCCAGTGAGACGCCTTTGCAGGCCCTACAGTCTGCTGATGTACAACCGCAGGCCTTGATTGAGTCCAAGTCCCTTAGGCCTTCAGCCTCCGTTTTGCCTTCCGACCTGTCACCGGTCGCCTCTTCTGATGGAGATGGAGCTGCTAAGCTGACTCTGGTGTCCGAGGCCACCGTTTTGCGTTCTGACAGCAAACTTCTTCCTTCAACCTCTGCTACAACCTCGGCGGTTGCCAGGCCTCCCGAATCAGGCTCCAGCTTCATCTCGTTCCCCTCAGTCCTAAATGGTTAAAATGACTAATGATTTGTTGACTCTTATTAGGGGTTCTCAGCCTCCTCCTTTTAAAAGGAGTAGGGATGTTTCCCCTGAGGCTTTGTCCTGTTCAGGTTCTGATTCTTCTATCATTTCTGCTGATGAAGAGGAATTTTCTCAGGCTTTTTCTCCTTTTGAGGATTCAGATGCAGAGGAGTCCATCCCTTCGGCCTCTCCTCCAGAGGATTTCTCTTTTTGTGATACTTTAAATACCCTCAGAGAACATTTTAAATGGGAAAGTCAGGATTGTCCCCAATCCAAGAAACGGATTAGGGAGTTTCTGGATTTACCTCAACATAGGCCTCTTGCTATTTCCCCTGTGTTGGAAGTTGTTGAAGATGTTTTTCTGGAAAATTCCTTGTCTCCAAATTCGGTTCCTCCTGCTCCCAGGAAACCTTACAGGTTCTACAGAGTCCCTGATTCTCATCTGTTTCTTTTTGGGAATCCGTTGGCTGATCCAGAGGTTATTTCTCAGGGCCCCAAAGGAGTTAAGGCCACTGTTACCAGGAATCCTGTTCCCTCTGACAGGGAGTCTAGGAACCTAGATAGATGGGGCAATAAGGTTTATACCTCTGCCACCCTAGCTATTAGGGCTACCAATTGTCTTTTTCATATGCTGAAGTACCAGCAGCACACCTTGGAGGCTATTAAGTCTAGGATAGCAAGTGTACCTTTTTTGGCAGAGAGTAAAGACATGCAGGATTTACTGAATTCAGCCAGTTTGGTCAGTAAGCATTCTTTCCATTGTGGTTTTGACATCTTTGAGGCCTCCAGCAGGGCTACGGCTACTGGATCTGTTATTAGAAGGCACGCTTGGCTCAGAGAACAGCCTCTTCCAGAACCTGTCAAGGCTAAGCTTTTGGATGTACCTTTGCATAAAGACAGTCTTTTTGGCGGCAAAGCAGAGGAGGTACTGAAGAAGATGGAGGATACGGCCAAGTCCATGCAAACTGTTAAGGATTTTCTGCAAGTTCAACCCCCTCGCTTTAGCAGGAATTACCCTTCCAAGAGTTGGACCTTTCCTGATACTAGCAGACAGAACCTTTCCAGGGCTAGAGGTTACAAATCTTCTAGAGGGCAGGGGGCTACCTCTCAAAGGTCTAGGCATTGGCAGGCTTCCACTTCTAAAGGGGGAAGCTCCAAGCCTGCATCTCAGTCAAAACACTCTCAATGATGATTTACAACTTCTACCTGTTCTTGCTTGCCGAGAGAGTCCTTTAGTGAGAAGGTTGGCCCTTTTTGCAGATGTCTGGGCCACTGTCACAGATGACAAATGGGTGCTCAGAACGGTGGCCCTAGGGCATAAGTTTTCTTTCTGCACCTTTCCTGCTCCCAAGGGACTCCTGGACATTCCTCCAAACCAAAGGGCAGAAGTAGAAAAACAAATTTTGTCTCTGTATCATCTGAGAGCAATATAATCCATCCCTGCTCAGCAGGTAGGCCAGGGCTTTTATTCCAGGCTTTTCCTAGTTCCAAAAAAAGAAGGCACCTGGTGTCCTATCCTGTATCTTTCCATTCTGAACTCTTTTCTAGTAATTCCAAAGTTAAAAATGCTCACTCTACATCAGTTGCTACCACTTCTAGAAAAGGTTTCCCGGCTGGTAACCTTGGATCTCAAAGAGGCTTATTTGCACATTCCTATCAGGGAAAGTTGCAGGCAGTACCTTCGTTTGAGTGGCCGAGCAACATTACCAGTTCTCTGCACTGCCCTTTGGCTTATCTACTGCTCCCAGAGTCTTCACAAAGTGCCTGGCCCCAGTCATTGCTTTTTGCAGGCAGAAGAAAATTCAGATTTACCCATACTTAGACTGTCTGATTCAAGCAAGTTCACAAGAACGGCTATTAAAGGATCTGGAATTCGTAAAGACTCCTCTGTCTTCCCTGGGTTACACACTCAATGTGGAAAAATCAAAAATGGTACCATCCAAGGAGAATAACATTCCTGGGAGCGAGTCTGAACAGAGCCAACCAGATGATATATCTCACCCAGGAGAAGCAGACAACTCTTTCAGTTTACTTCAAGGACTTGGCAAGCCTGTCCCAGCTCCTTGCAAGGAAGTATCTGCAAGCTTTGGGATTCATGGCATCTTGTATTCTCATGATTCCATATGAAAGACTGCATATGAGGAAATTGTAATGGTACCTCAAGAACATTTGGTGTCAACACTCAGAGGACCTGGATATGATGATTCCTCTGCTTCCATCTCTGCAGATGAAGTTTCTATGGTGGGCAACAGCCTGTCTACAAAACAAAGGCATGCCTTTTCGGACACCTCTTGCCACTCAAGTTCTGACTACAGACACATCGGACTATGCCTGGGGAGCACACCTGGATGGCAGATGCATACAGGGACGTTGGAAAGCCCAGCAGATGCACCTGCACATAAATCTAAAAGAGTTGATTGCAGTTCAGCAGGCCTTAGTGGCTTTCAAGAATCTTCTTTCTCCAAGGATCCTGCTTGTCAGAACAGACACCACCACATTCATGTGGTACATCAACAAGCAGGGAAGGACTCACTCTTACCCCCTGTGCAGACAAAGCATGAATCTTTGGTCCATGGCAGCATCCCTGGACCTGCATATTCTAACTCAGTTTCTTCCAGGAAGGCTCAGTGTTTTGGCAGACCAGTTGAGCAGGCAAACCCTGGATCCTCACTAGTAGCAGCTGAACAGAGCAGTCTTTTACATCATCATTAAGCGTTGGAACACTCCTCAGGTGGATTTTTTCTCCTCCCCAGACAACCATCTGCTACCTCTCTTTTGCACCAGACAGCAGCACAGCAGAGCCTGGAAAGTGGATGCTCTGTCCTTCCCTTGGACGTTGCTATCAGTGTACGCCTTCCCTCCTCTTCCTCTTCTTCCCAGAGTATTAGTGAAGATCAGGGACGAACGTCCAAGGGCTATTCTCATAGCTCTGGACTGGCCCAGACAGCATTGGTATCTGCTGCTTTGCAGTCTCTCCCATCTTCCTCCTTGGCGTCTTCCTCTGGAGACAGATCATTTAGTTCAGGAAAGGGGAAACATTCTACATCCTCATCTTCAGTCTCTCCATTTGGCAGCATGGCTCATTGTATGACTCCTTCCCTTTCTTCCTCCCATTCCCAACAGGTGGTTGACGTGCTGAGGGAGGCCAGGAGGCCTAGCACTAGGAAATCCTATGCTGGCAAATGAGAAAGGTTCTCTCAATGGATGCAGGCTAGAAGGGAGTCTGCTTCTCAACCTACCCTTCTTCTGATCCTGGAAATACCTGGCTGATTTGCTTCAGGGTGGTCTTTCTTTTTCCTCTATCAAGATCCATGCTTCGGCCATCTCTGCTCATTGTTCTCTTGAACAGCCCATTTTCTCTCATCCCCTGATGAAAATGTTTCTCAGAGGTGCTTGCAATCTTAAACCTCCCAGAAGAGCACCTACTCCAGCCTGGGATCTTAATTTTGTTCTGGAGAACTCACTCTTCCTCCTTTTGAGCCAGCTGCCTCTGCAGATTTAAAGTTTCTCTCTTGGAAGACCACCTTTCTCTTGGCTATAACTTCAACAAGGAGGGTTTCAGAGCTGCAAGCTTTGATGGCCGTGGAGCCTTTTCCTATTTTCCATGCAGATAGAGTCTCTCTGAGGACTAATCCCTCCTTTATGCCTTAGGTGGTTTCCAGCCTGACTCTTAATCGGTCCATACACCTACCTACCTTCTTTCTTAATCCTCGCAATAGAAGTAAAAGGATACTACATTCTCTTGATGTGCACAGACAGCTCAGGTTTTACCTGGACAGGACTAAGGACCTTCGGAAATCAGCACAGTTATTGGTCAGTTTTGACCCTGGAGCCCAGGGCAAGGCTATTTCTAAGCAGACCATTTCTAAATGGATTGCACACTGCATTACTTTTTGTTATTCTTTTCATGGCAAAGCTCAGCCTCAAGGGGTTAGGACCCACTCTACTAGGGCGGCTTCCACTTCGGCAGCCTTTCTGAGGGGTGTCCCTACTAAAGACATTTTAGAGGTTGCCACATGGTCTTCTGTTCATACTTTCACAAAGCATTATAATTTGCCTCTGTTTTCCAGAGCCAGGACAGGGTTTGCCACTGCGGTGTTGCAGGGCATTATCTCCAACCCTTGATGCTGTTGGTTCTTCCCCCCCTTTTTCTGTAGGCTTTGGTAATCAACCCATTTGTTAGGACTGCAACAGTGAAACATGGTGAACATAGTACAGTTGTGTACACTTATCATAAATGTAGATGTTCGAGTGTATTCACTGGTGCAGTCCTGGTTTCCCTCCCTCCTTCCCCCTTTTTGTGGTCCTCTTCTATTCTTTTTTCCTGAGGTACAGGCTTAATTTGTTATTTGTCAAATTGTTTTTTGTTTAAGCCTTACTTTCTGGGGGCTCCTGACTCTTATGGCAAGAAAGACTGAGGAAGTGACGTTGGCTGCCTCCTTTTGTATCGGCCACCTTGACATCCTTTACTACTGATGGGAACCAATGTCATTTTTACTTACCTTTGGTATTCTGGCCGACTGAGGGCTACCGGGAGCCGGATAACCCATTTGTTAGGACTGCAACAGTGAATACACTCGAAAATCTACATTTATGGTAAATGTAGACAACTGTACTTTCTTTTGACAGCCACGTATTCAGCTAAATTCTGTTGAAGTTTGTAAACTCGATCGGTGAATGCCTTGGTCTTCAACTTCATGGACAAAATAGCATTAACCTCATGACTTCATGAGGTGTTAGTTGCTTTTGTGTATTTGTATTTACTTTCCTAATTTCAAAAAAGAAAATGCCAAAATATGAATGTCTGCAGCTAGTAGGGTATGGCTTTACTGGCATGAATATATCCATAAAGACTTAAAAAGTCATGGACATTCAGAAGCCATGTAGCTGAAACATTGTTATGTTCTTAAGTGGTAATTTACATATATCCCATGGGCTTCCGTTATTAGAAATTTAAGGTGTTACACCATGAAGGCACTAGCCTGGCTGAGCCTTTCTTGCAGTTTTTACTGAATGGTTTGTCTGTGTGACATTTTACCCTTTGGTTTGGGTACTCTTCAATATTTTCTTTTTTTTTTTTTTTTGTGGAAGATTAAGTGATTCCCTTCCACAGTGAGTACATTGCTTCCAGTCATGCGTCTGTTTCTTCAGTAACTGTAAAGCATGAAGCACTACTTTTAGTTGTGCAACCCCATGTATAAGGGAGTCTTTACTTTAAGACAGTATAACTTAAGGAAGGTGCGAAACTTGCAAGCAATGCATCCTATCAATTAAAATGCCTTCTTACTGTGTGAGAATTGTATGCATAGTATGATGTTTCTGTAAAATCTGACTCTAAAGTTGCTTAAAGATGCTTACAGCAGTATCATGAAATGAAGGTATTTAATTAATTTGTTCCTTTATAAACAGAACTCGATTGTTTAAAATTCCAGAGTATCATTCAGTTGAGTTTTTGCAAGTACAGGTTTTAGTCTTCTGATGTTTGGTATCTTGAGAGTGTTTTTGTAAGGATAATTCTAGCAGTTGTAACCGTTGGGAGCTCAGACATGCTCTGCAGATATGCAAGGTCTGATGTCTAGCCAGATTTTAGACCTTTTCTAGTTTTGAACATTTAATATGTTTTACTTGATGTGATTTGACATTTTAATTTTCAGGTTAAGTCCGGTAGAAACCACAAAAGACTTCAAACCAATACTTAAAAAAAAATCTACTATTTGAATCCTCTTGAAGTTGCTTTAGAGATAATGTTTAAGAACCAAGAAATGTTAGTGTTGCCAAGTGTCAAACTAATCTCTCAAACACTGTACTGCTGTAAATACTATTGAACTTGTGTACTTATAATCAATGTTGAATTTTGAATAATTGTAAATATTAGATGTCTAATACCAGATTATTCTAAATGTTTCTAACGAGCCCAGATCATGACTGAAAAGGGTCATCTGACCAGTGCACTGCCCTGGTTATCAAGTAGTAAGTAAGTAAGTAAATAAATTAATAGAACCTAAGGTCGACAGTGAATTCTTGGTGTAGAAACTTCTTTATGTACTATTTATTCCAACAAGGTAGTTTGCATTACGGTAATTTTTAGCACTGTACGTTAACAGTCTAATGTGAGATTGTTCAATCTCGCCGTTTGTTTTTACACACGGGTTCGGAGCCGATCCTCGGCTCCGAGTCGGCCGCATAGCAAAGCTCTGCATCTAAGAGAAGCTCGAGACCAGGCTATATCCCACAATCCTCCCTGCCATTACTCAGATCTAGTTTGTCGCTGCAACAGGTCACATCGCGTCAGAGAGCTCAGACCAGAGTTTAAGAATTAACAGATAAGATAGTATTTATTTTTGCTTCTTTTAGTCCTAAAAGTTATAGTTTTTTGTTGTGAATAATTGTTTTTTATTTACAATAGTGTGTGTGTGTGTGTGTGTAACTAGTTATTTTGTTAGTTTATTTCTATAGGTTTCCCTTTGGGGCCTACCTCCTTCTAACTCTCTTACTTTTTTTTTACCTCACTTAGTATGTCTGAAAAAGCTAAAAGTGGGTTCAAAAGGTGCCAGTGTGGACAGAAAATGTCCATCACTGACAACCACACCTCCTGCGTCTACTGTCTTGGCCCTCTCCACTTGCAAGAGGATTGCTCCATTTGCCATTCCTTCAGTGGGAGAGTCATGACAGATAGACGCAGGAAACTTATTGATAGGGGGCTTCTTAAGCCTGCTTTTCAAGAAGCCTTGGACAAGTCGGACCAGGCTTCTAAGTCTTCGAAGGGGTCGAAGATGTCGGAGCCCATGTCATCGGCTCCGAGTACATCTTCCAAAGTTCGTTCGCCGGTTCCACAGACTTCGGGGCCGAGCGTCGAACGTTTGTCTCTCACTGAGCCCCAGGTCTTGGAACCGGTGTCGGAACTACCGCCACCATCGATTCTTCGGTCGGTGCCATCTTCGGCTCCTTCGACCCGTTCTTCCAGACCACTTTCTGATATTGATGTGGATCATGTCGTGCAGAAACTGATGGAGAACACGGCTCTTTCCAGGTTGATTGCAGTTTCCTCCCAGTTGGTGTCGAAACTAGAAGGCCTCCCTTTATCTCCAACAGGTCCTCCTTCGAGACCCATCCAGTCTTCAGAGCCGGAAGAGGATGAGCCGATGATAGTGGAGCCATCGGTGCCGAAACCATCCATAGCACGATCAACACCACTTACCTCGACTCCATCGGAACCTATAGGTGAGTCTCGGAGTCGATGATCTCTCCTTGGTTCCATGACCGAGAGTCGTACCGACCTTTCGGTGCCGACTCTCCCTCTCGGGGCCTCGGCGCAGATCGGCTCTGCTCAGTCCTCGGGGTCGAGACCCATGGGCGCCGTGTCTCGGATTCTTCCATGTTCTTCGGAACCGGGAGAGTCCCCGGCCCGAGGTTCAGGGGCCTTTGACCTCATGAGGAAGGTTTTGTCTACACAGACGACCACTACATCGGACGCATCTTCTCCCTCCCCTAAGGAGCCGCTCTCTGTTTCTGTTCCCACAACACATCCAAAGCGTGGAGCACCATTGTCTCAGCCATCCCTAGAGGATGCCCCCTGTTCCTCTGAGGCCTCACCAGAATCCCTCCGATGAGGTCCCGAGGAAAAGATTGTGCAAGAGGAGGCACTTAGACTCCCCACAGGAATCTTTAACGTCTGACACTGACTTGGAGGAGTCAGAGGGGTCCCCAAAATCACCCTCCAAGATGTCTCATTTATGGACATATTGGAGATATTAAAACAGAGGGGTGATTGGCAGTCCCTAGCCCCCACTGAGGACGAGTCAGTGTTGCTGAAGGCATTTGGTGCTCAACCTTCTACCTCCTGGGTTACTCCGCCCTTCGATGAGTTAATGGAATTAATTGCTTGAAGGGCGTGGGAGACACCGGACACAGTGGAACCGGTCCCTAGAAAGCCAAGTAAGTTCATTACTGCCCCAGGACAAGACTTACCTAACAAAAGGAGTCCCGTTGATGCTATGGTGGTGGCAGCAGCCACTAAAAAGGAGATGTCGGAGTCTTCCTCTTCTGTTCATCCTCCTAATAAGGATTCTAGGACTATGGACAGATACGGAAGCGTTTTAGTTCAGCGACTTTTTCCATGCTCGCTAAACCATTTGACACATTTTATACGACTACAGAGGGATCTCATCAAGGAGCTGAGAGATACCCTCCAGGGTAACACAGATGCTGCTGTTTCAGATAAGGTGACAGCACAACTTAACACCCTTACCTCCGTAGTGAACTCGTCCATGAGACTCATCTCGTATGCGGCTGAAGGGTCGAGTAGGGCCGCAGCTTCAGCGATTGCTCTACGAAGACAATCCTGGATGCGGCTGTGCTCTTTTGCGGAAGCCTTCAAGTCTTCTTTCGCCAATGCCCCCTTTGATGGTGCCACTCTTTTTGGGCCCAAAGTGAAAGAGACATTAACTCGGTGTGAGCAAGAAGGAAAGACTCTGTCTGCTGTCGGAGTCCGTTTTTCCGTTCCATCCAGACCGTACCCCAAAGGGCAACGAGGCGGAAAAATGTGGTTCCGTAGAACTCAGGGATCTTTCCAGGCCACACAGAGTGAACCCCCCCCCAGAGGCAGAGGGGGGGGGCAGACAAGGAAGACGCCGCCCTGGCGGCAGAGGGGGTCCGCAGAACCAAGGCGACAGGGATACTATCCCTGGTAAGCCTTTCCAGCACTCCTGAATGGAGGCCCGACTGTCCTGCTCTGGAGGCAGTCGGGGGTCGCTTGGCTTTATACCCACAGGCCTGGCAAACTCTCACCTCAGACTCCTGGGTAAAAAGCATTGTAACCAGAGGATACAAAATACCCCTTATGTCAACTCCACCCCAACACAGAAGGTCTCCAGATGTGCCACCCAGTCTGCGAGGCCAAGCAGCAATAGAAATTTCAAAGCTGCTCAAAAAGAGTCATTCAGCCAGTCCCGCGGACCAAAGAGGATCCGAACTTACTCAAGGTTCTTTTAGTGCCAAAAAAGACAGGCGACTGGAGACCCATTTTGGATCTCAGCAATCTCAATACCTTCGTGAAGAAGGAAAAGTTCCGGATGGTCACACTTCAATCGATCCTTCCATTTTTACAGAAGGACGACTGGATGTGCTCAATAGATCTCAAGGACGCGTACTACCACATCAAGATGGCCAGACCGTCCAGAGATCACCTGCGCTTCCGGCTGGGAGTCAGTCATTTTCAGTTTCGAGCCCTGCCCTTTGGGCTCACCTCAGCCCCCAGGATATTCACCAAATGCATGGCAGTGGTAGCATCTCACTTGAGATGTCTAGGATTCCGGGTGTTTCCCTATCTGGACGACTGGCTCCTCACCGCCACCACCGAGCGTCTCCTCATACAAGCAAGAGACTATACAGTCAACCTTTGTTCCCACCTAGGGATTTCCATAAACTTCAAAAAATCTGTCTTATTGCCCTCACAGCATATTTCATTTATCGGAGCGGACCTAGATACCCGTTTAACATTAGTAAAGCTCCCTCAAGTAAGGGCTTCATCCCTCAAGGAATAGGTTCTTCTTCTGCTGCAATGCAGGAAAGCCTCGGCCAAATTGGTGTTGAAAGTTTTGGGTCTCATGGCAGCGTCCCTCATTGCGATTCCCATGGGAAGGTTGCACATGAGGCTCCTCCAATGGCTACTGTTCACGCAGTGGTCATTCCAACAGTTACCCCTAAAGTACGAGATCCTGATAACGGATTCCTGCAAACGGGACCTCTCATGGTGGATGTCCAGCCAGGACCTCACCATGGGTCGTCCATTTGTTCTACCAAATCCGACAGCCACTATAACCACGGACGCTTCCCTGATAGGGTGGGGGACTTTTCAGGGAAGAACAGTCCAAGGGGAATGGTCCGACATCGAGTACAACCTGCACATAAATGTTCTAGAAATGAGGGCGGTGTTCCTAGCGTTGCAACACTTTCAACCCCTCCTACCTCTAAGGACAGTAGCAGTTCAGACAGACAACATGTCTGTAGTCTGGTACATAAACAAACAAGGGGGAACCAAATCTTACCCATTATGCAGAGAGGCTATAAGTATTTGGCAATGGGCAGAGTCCACGGGTCGCTTTCTGATAGCAACGCACATCCCGGGGTCATCCAACGTCATTGCGGACAGGTTGAGCAGAGCCATCCTGTTACCTCACGAGTGGTCCCTCAAACTACAAGTGGCGGAGAGAATTTTCCGCAAATGGGGCCAGCCTTGCTGCGATCTGTTCGCCTCCCCAATGAATGCCAAATGCAGAAGCTATTTTGCCCTTCTACCCCCTCCAGGGGATGTCCCCAGGGACGCACTGATACACGATTGTCCCCCGGGTCTCCTATATGCATTCCCACCTATTCCCTTGATTCCCAGATTTCTCCAGAAAGCCATGAACCTGGAAAGGACAATTATACTCATAGCCCCATTCTGGCCTCGACAGATATGGTTCCCCTTTCTTCGAGCCCATCTATCAGAGGAACCTTGGATCCTGGACCCAGTACCAGATCTACTGACGATTCGCCAGGAGTTCTTCACCCGCCCCTTCTATCCCTCAAACTAGCAGCTTGGCTGCTCCACTTCCCCGCCTAGCCAGGTCTGATCTTCTTTCTCCGGCAGTGCAGCGCATTTTGGTTGCCTCTCATAAGGCTTCCACCACAAAACTTTACAACAGTAAATGGAAACGCTTTGTGTACTGGGCATCTAATCAACACTTGGACCCCTTGGTTGCTCCTTTACATAAAATACTAGAATTTCTTTCCATCCTTTTCCATGAAGGGCCTCTACTTCCACATTAAGAGTGCAGTTGGCTGCCATATCCAACTTTCATGTTGGTGAGAATGGTTCTTCTATCATGTCCCACAGGCTTTGTAAAGCCTTTATGAAAGGTTCTTTCCATCTGCACCTCCTGTCAGGGATCATTTATTCCCATGGAATTTAAATTTGTTGTTGTCACAACTAATGTTACCACCTTCGAACCAGCTTCTTCTTGCCCCTGAAATTTCTGTCTTGGAAGACTCTCTTTCTTGTAGCGGTTACTTCAGCTCGAGAGTTTCAGAGCTGCAAGCACTGTCTATTAAACCTCCTTACTTAAATTTTCACCCAGATAGAGTTTCTTTACGAACAAATCCGTCCTTCCTTCCCAAAGTATGCTCTGTCATTAATATTAATCAATCCATTGAACTCCCCACTTTCTTTAAAAACCATACCAGTAAGCTGGAATATATGTTACACAAGTTAGATGTCCACAGGCAACTCAGATTTTATTTAAACAGGACTAAAGACTACAGAAAAACAGATCAACTTTTTGTTGCATTTGCAGATAATGTAAAGGGCATGGCAGTTATCTTTCTAAATGGCTTACTGATTGTATAGCTTTTGTGTATTCTAAGTCAAACCAGGCCTTACCCACCAAACCAAAAGGCCATTCTACTAGGTCCGTCTCCACTTCCTTGGCTCATGCAGCTCGCCTACCTTTGGACACGATTTGTGCAGCAGCCACGTGGTCTAAACCACATACTTTCATCACTCATTATAGGGTTGACAAATCCTCCAAAGACAGGACATCCTTTGGTTCCACTGTGCTCAGGAACGTTCTTCCATGAGTCACTCAGGGTGACGGAGCTAGGGACGCTACCCGTGTGTAAAAACAAATGGCGAGATTGAACACTCTCACATAAAGAAGTTATGTTCTTACCATAACGTTCCATGTGGAGTGTTCATCTCGCCTTTGTTTTTACATTCCCCAACTTTCCCTCCCTCACAGTTTGGAAGAACGAGTAGGACTAGAGTCTGGTCCACATGTCTTACCTATTCCGGGTATCTTTCTTTACCCCTAGTTGGTTGTCAGTGAGATGGTGTCTCTGAATGTTTTCATTCATAGCAGTTTGTAGCCTGGATACATTAGGATTATTAATTTTTTTTCTGGTTTGCTTACAAACTAGATCTGAGTAATGGCAGGGAGGATTGTGGGATATAGCCTGGTCTCGAGCTTCTCTTAGATGCAGAGCTTTGCTATGCGGTCGACTCGGAGCCGAGGATCGGCTCCGAACCCGTGTGTAAAAACAAAGGCGAGATGAACACTCCACATGGAACGTCATGGTAAGAACATAACTTCTTTTTTCCCTGTAGTTGACTTCTTCTTTTCTTTGAATTTCAGTCTGGCAAGCTGCAGCTGTTTGATTTAGCAACTGGCGGATTATTAGAGGCAGTGGCAGCTCACGACGGAGCTGTGTGGTCAATGTCACTATCACCTGATCAGGTAGTACATTACAAGTCAATGTCAAAGGTTACTGTCCCACTGCAATTCCTCGTTTAAGTATTGCTTTATTTATCTGATTTCCTTAGAGAGGATTTGTAACTGGAGGTGCTGACAAAACTGTGAAATTCTGGGAATTTGAGCTAGTGAAAGAGGAGGACTCTAGCCAGACCAGGTAAGAGAAGAAGTGAAATTACATAACAGGCCTCTGTTGCACAGGATGTTGTCTGGGTTTGAATCAAAGAAATGCCATTGGCTCTCTGTGGCCCATAAATAGCCTAGCAACTGTTTGTAGTACACAATTTTAAACAAATTTGCTGTGTTTTTTTTCATTTGTGGTAAATTGGTGAATGCTCATCTCCTCAATCTACTTCATTTTTTTCCTTATTCATATTAGTAGCTGCAGATGCTACTGGGCTTTGGTGATTTTTATTGCCCCATCCCTGATTTCCTTTCTTCTGGGCATCTTTTACATTGTTGGAGGCTGGTCCTTTTTGCCATTATGTCACTGCTGTAAGCCTTTTCTAGACTTTCGGTACAGTTCCTCCTTTGAGACTTTTTTTTTCTGATTTGTTTCTTGAATCATCTTGCTTACTTCCTAAATACAGCACATTTTTGTTCTGGGCATCTTTTTTTTTTCTTGAGAAATGTTTTCATCCTTCATTGATCCATTAATGAGATATGTAAATATTTATCTTCCTCCCTCCTGTGTGTATAGTGTTATCTGTTAGTGTTCTGTAGTCTCTGCATAAGGCTGCTACTGCTGCATTTTCACTGCCTTAGCTGATTTATTCATATCCACTACCACAGACTGACTGTTAAAATGTGTTCAGAACCTCATACAAAAATGAAAGGGTGGTTTTTGCTAGTAACTTCTACAGCAACAGAACAGATTCCTTCATGTTACTATGCTTAGACTCTTCACTCACCAGCGACATGCTTTGGGAAAACTTCAGTTACACTTTTTCACTCTGCTTATAGACTTATGCTTTTGTCTCGGTGCTCAAAACATGCATTCTGCCTGCATTGTACTTATCTTGCACACTGGCAATCTTAAAACATAAGTGCCCTATAGTAGTTATGACTCTTGTAGAAAATGATGAACATAATGTAAGAATAACTTGTTTATTTTCAGTTATCTTACCACTAGTGTGGGCATACCCAAAACCGTGCAGTTTCACTCATCACTCGGTCTCCTTCACTTTATGGTATATGCATATTGCATTGCATTCGAGTTTAAGTGTAATATGCTGTAGCCTAGACACCTTTATTTTATGTATTTGTATTTCTTTCATTTTGTTTGCCGTACTGGGCAGACCTATTTACAGAGGGGACTTGGGGAGGAGCTCCAACCAAGATTAACACAATAAAAAGGTATTTGTTGGAAATTGTCTCGTATCAGAGAGAAGTTTGAACATAAGTCATTGAACTCACTACAGATACACTGAAATACTGCAATTATTAGCATTCGTACAGTTGGTGGCAGTAATCCTAAACAGCAAAAAAAAAAAAAAATGTCAGCAATTATACAGAAATAAGCTGGAAATAGTAATATGTGTACAGATCAACAGAAGAAATCTGGAATAGTGAATTCTGTGGTATAATATACAGGAAAAATATACAGGAAAAATGTGCAGGAAAATTTGTTTTACGATTTAATAATAGAAAAAATATAAATAATTTTGAAAAAAAAACAGATTGTAGGGTACAAAGTCGAATACAAGTGTGAGAGTATCCTACTAGAACAATGCACAATATTTAAGGGTAGGTTACATAAGGTCTCCAAGTAAGTTGTTAATTAATAATTGGTGATGACAAGTAATTTCACGCATCAGCTAAAAGGATAGTAAGGGCTGTTAGTTGAAGAGTAGTATGGTGTTAAAGTGTATTGTAGTTAAGGTAATGGTCACTGACTGTACACTTAAATAGCTGTATTTTGTTAATGTCTCTGATTGTAGGGTACAGTCACTGTAAAAGTACATGTTGAGTATGCTGTCCCCATCTTTCACAGTTCTAGGAATTATTTTTAAGGTGGATTTTGTAATTTGATCTACGCATGTGTGTCAGTTCATGTGATGTAAGGCAGCTGTGATGGGCTAGACTTTTTTTTGTCATACAGGAGTTTAAATGCAAAGACATTCATTTTGGTTAGGAATCTTTTTTGAAGTGTTATCTAGTTTACCTTTTATAGCTTATAGCAGTGATGAGATACTCTGTTATGTATGTCATATTTAGTTTGATAGCAGTTACATTGGGTAGATTTCCCATGACCACACTAGAGTGAGTGTTTTGGCAGTGTTACAGCTCATGACAAGGTTAACCTGGCCATTACTGGTGAATTTTATTCTGTATAAGGTTTTTACCTTGTAATGATGGTCTTTAATCACTATGTTCATATGTTCCTTGGAAGAAAGTTTTTTTTTTGTCAATCACAGTGCTGGGATATTTTGTTCAGCTGAGTCTAGAATTCCATTTGTATTTGGGGGTTTGGATGTAGTGCTGTAAGTATGTCCATTCTTGACAAAGTAGGTGAGTCTAGTCGTCTTTTCTTTAAAATCCAACACTATTAGGAATCCAGTAAAAATGAAATAAAAGGAATAAAACCAGGTATGTTAAGTATAAAGCTGTACCAAGAACTCTGCACAGTGTGCATATAAAATGAATCATAAAGAGTTGTAGGTCAGTGAAAAGAAGTAGGTCTTTGGGGACCTCTTAAATCCAGCAGGTCTAAAGGACTCCCTCACCAAGTAGAAAAAAGTTCAAGAGGCAGGATGTTTGGCAGCAAAAGGAGCAAACAACTGATGTCTCTGGACACATTCTGGAAACCTCCAAGAATTTCAGTAATGAGTGCAAAGGTCTACAGGAATTTATGGGTTCAGGAACTCTTCACATGGGATGGCCCAGATCATGAATGCTAAATACCAGCATTACAGGTAATGCAGGCTTGAATAGGCAACCAGTGCAGACTCTACATAACACAAGTAATATAAAAATAACTAGAATTACCTGCATATATTCAGGTTGCAGAATTCTGCAGTAAGTGTAATTTAGTGACAAAATTTTAAAGCTCAAGCTGCATAGCCAAAACTCTTTAGAAATTAAATTCATTCTGCTGTACACACATCTTCACTGTTTGAAGCCTAATGCTTCTTGAAGAGACTGTTGAAGGTCATTTTCCAAAGATTAAAACTGAAACCAACAGGAGGTCCTGCCTGTGACTCATGCCTGTAGAGAAGAGAGTGACTATTTGCTGAGTAGGTTGCTGGCTTTCTTGTTAAAGCATGCACGTATGTAGAGAGGTGTCTTTGAACAGTACATATTCTTTGCTGCTCTTGGAAGCTAGTGAGAAGACAAAGTGCATGTTTCACTAAAATTAGGTTCTAGATTTGCTGATACAGTTTGCAGGATGTCGTCTGTGCGTTCAGGATTTTGCTTTAAAGTGCTTTTGTAAGGTTATTTTTGTTTGCACATTTACTTTTCCAGCTCTTAACCTTGTACTTCCAGACTAAGGGACAAAGCAAAAAATAAATTACAGAAAAAGACCTCAATTTTTGACACATTGTAATCATTGATACTGTTAACTTAGAATGGGAATTATTTTTGTTGTCTGTAACCAGCATTTACTGACTAAAATTTTGTTGTTTAAAAAAAGCCAGTTTGTAGATGGGATGGAGCAAAATTTTAGCCAAATTTCAGCCTGCATAAAAATTAGGGACCGTTGAATGAGCTTTTATTTCATATTTTGAAGGTACTGAAATTTGTTATTCAATTTTAACAGCCCTGTGATCACTGATTTATTTATTCATGAGCTTAAGGGTATGTATACTGAATCTGGGATAATAGCCACTGTTTGGTTTCTGCCTCTCAAAAAGTGACTGCTTTGAAGTAAATGATGCCATTCATGTTTAATGATTGCTTTATTTTTAGAATAAACAGTATTTTATGCTCATGCTTTTGCTGTTGTAAAATGTCTGATGACAGAGTTACCATGAAATATGAAAAATGGTGTTGGAGCTGGAGAGCTGTCATTCTCCCCTTTTTGAAAAAAATTTTTGTGCAGATGCTTGCGCATATGTGCATGTGCTTGCTTTTATATACTTATGCACAGAACAATTTTGGGTGGGTTTTATTTTGGTGGGTGAAGTCTTTGACAGCCAGGGATTATAACTAATGTGCAGCTTTACAGTGTAAAGTTTATTTGGGTGTTGGCTGTTACTTGAGACAACAGTGCACATTTACTGTATGCCATTAAGACCATTCACTCCTCGTATATTAATTGGCTTGGACTGGTATGGATTGTTTTCTCATATTATTTGGTGGCAGCAATGATGATTTAAAGACTTTATTGTTGCATATCATTAGGTCTGATGTCAATTTTCATTCTGTCCTCAACTGATGGGTTAGGATCCAAAGTGTAGGATCTGACTTGGCTATTGTGAAAGCTCATGACAACATAGAACTGTCAAACTTCTCCCTTACCCAGAATGCACCAACCCCAAATACCACAGATCTCATTTGCCGGCTCACAGAGAAAGATGTGGTTATAGACTCTCGAGCTTTAAGTGTAAGTAATTGATTTTTTTATGTTGATAATCTCTTACCTTTTCTTTTTCTAATTATCTTTCTCTCGATTTGTAATAGTGTGCTCTGTAAATTACTGTTAGTAATTTTTCAACCTTTACCCTTTTTTCTATCTTTTACACTTGTAGCTGTTAGCTACGTTTGTAGGCAGTTCTTCCCCCCCTTTCGGGTTAAAAAACATCTTTATAGCCTTCCAAATAGTTTATTGTTAGTTAGATTCTTTTGATAGGAACAGTTTTACAGTGTACTTGTTTCTGTTGATGTTCTTCGTGTTACACTGTTACAGTCATCACATTTGGGTTATCTGCTTGCAATAGCCCTCAGTCGGCCTGATTATCAAAGTCTTGGGTCCTGCATTGGTTGCTGTCTCATCTTCCGTGACGTCAGGTAGTCAGGGGTATAAAGCATGCAGCCATCGCCATTACATCAGACTTTCTTGCTGTGCAGTGCCCGAAGCAGAAGCAGTTTGCAAGTGCCGGTCGGTCGACTCCTGAAATTTTCGTTTTCGAGTTTCAGAACCTGCCGATTTACAAGCTCGAAGACTTCTGGTTGGCTCGTGGCTAAGCAGGTATCCCATAGTGCACCAGTACAAACCCCAGATCTCATTTGCCACATCGAGTTTTGTTGTGCTTCTCTTGGCTCTGGCTAAGTGTTAAAATTCTTCTATTTAAATTTTGTATTACAGTTATTACGGTGTTGTAAGGTGATATTATCTTAGGCAGTAGTGTTGTTTGCCCTTTTCAGTGCATTCTTAGCTTAAACTTGTTAGTTTAGTATCCTGTGTGCCAGTTTAGAGTTCTTGTAGGCGCCATTGCGCGCTTTTCCTTAGCAGGTAGTTTGTGGTGGTTTTCCGCTGATAGTTAACAGGGGCTCCTGTTATTCTGTTGTCTTTCTAGACTGTTATTGGCAGCTTAGTTTCCTTAATCTGAGATTGTATTTTTGGCATGGATCCGCTGGTTTTTTGCTAAGGGTTGGAGTTCCTCCCTTATTACTTTAGTTTTTTCTTCTAATTGCTCCACATAGAGTTATATACAGTTTTCTGTGTGTATGCGTTTTCTGGTCTGTTTAAATTAGAAGACCCAGTTTCTCTCCCACCGGGCTAGGCCCGTTTAAGTTAGAGGACCAAGTCCTCATGGTACTTTCTTCTGTAGGGCTAGGCCCATTTTAGTTAGAGGACCTAGTCTTCTTCCCTCATTCTTCTTCTTCTTAATTGTGTGTGTGTGTGTGTGTGTGTGTGTGTGTGTGTGTGTGTGTGTGTGTGTGTGTGTGTGTGTGTGTGTGTGATGTCCAAGAGGGTAAAGAGCACAAACCTTCGGGTTTTAAGAAGTGCATGAAATGCTCCCAAAGGATGTCTTTAACGGATGGCCACAGTTGCTGTGTCTACTGTTTAGGGGCTATCCACCTGCAGGAATCGTGCTTGTTCTGACATGCTTTCTCTCCTAGGGTGTTACAGGAGAGAAAGAACAAGCTTATACTCAAGGGTCTACTAAAGCCATCTTTTGAGGAAGTTCTATCCAGTTCTTTGGTTTCCTCCAAGTCTGGCAAATCTAAGTCTTCAAAAAGGCCCTCTCCGGCACCTGTTGGTGTCTCGGAGCCGCTTTCTAAACAGTCAAAATCTGGCTTCTCGACTCCAATGCCTTCGGAGCCGAAGGAGAACACTATTGTGGTGTCAGAGTCTGTTCCAAGTGTTTCGGAGCCGATCTCGGAACCGATTGAATCAGCAATTGAATCTGCTTCTTGGAGCCGATCTGTGGATTCCCTACCAGTTTCCGTGTTACTAAAGTCTCCAGTGCCCCCTAGATCAAGATCCCCTACTGTCTTCCAGATCTTCCAGGAGCCTTTCAGAAGAAGATGTGGAGAGGGTAGTGTTGACTCCTGAAGACGTCTGCCTTACCAAAATTATTGTTGGCTCCGACCCAGTTGGCTCCGGAGCCACTCGATCCAACTTTGCCCTTGTCTGCTATTCCTCCTCCGAGCCATGTTGGCCCTTCGGAGCCAGAGTGCTTGGTGCCACCGGAGGTACTATCTGTTCCAGCTCCCTTTGTCACTGCTTTGGAGCCGGGTTCGGCTCAGACACGCTCACCGCCGTCCATCGTGTCCAGGGACCGAAGCTCTCCTGTCGGCACCAACAGCGAGGGTTGGACTCTATCTTCTTCGGTTCTGAGCCTTCCTCTCAGTGCATCGGCCAGGGTGAACTTGGACCCTGCATCTATCTCAGAGCCAACGGCTCTGGCTCCAACATCAACCTTTGTCTCTTCAGAGCGGGGGAGGTCTTTGGAGCTGGAGAGATCGGCGTTTGAGATGATGAGAGTGCCGTCTCATTCTCCAGCCCTACCAATGGTACCAGCACTCTTCCCTCGAGAGCACCCACTTCAGTCTCAACCCCTACTCTCTCCGGAGTCAGCAGAGACCCTCAGCCTCAGGAGCCATGGGCTGGTGGCCCGCACTCTTCCGAGGGCTCCCCGGAATGTAAGAGGAAGCATGTTGACTCCCAGGATGAGTCTTTGACATCAGACACTGACCTTGAGGAGTCGGAAGGGTCCCCCTAGTCATCCTCTGATGATGTCTTATTCATGGACATCTTGGAGATTCTTAAGCAGAGGTGCGACTGGCCCACTGTCAACCCTTCTGATGAGGAGTCTGTGTACCTGAAGGCTTTCGGGTCTCAACCTTCTGCCTCATGGGTGTCTCCACCTTTTGACGAACTAATGGATCTGGTTAGTCGAAAGGTGTGGGGATACTTCTGATGCCGTGGAGCTAGTCCCCAGGAGACCCAATAAGTTTCTGTCTGCCCCTCCTGGTAAAGAGTTTTTGTCTAAGGGCTTTCCCATAGATGCCATGGTGGTGGCGGCCACAAAGAAGGAGCTGGCGGAGACTTCTTCCTCTGTTCATCTGGCAACTAAGGATTCTCGACAGATGGACAGATTTGGGAAGCGTATCTTTAGTTCAACGGCATTTACCCTTCGATCGTTGAACTATCTCACTCACTTCAAGAGATTACAGAGGGATCTCCTCAAGTAGTTAGAAGATTCTGTACAAGGTGTGTGTACTGAGGGAGTCCCTGACAAGATCTCTGCTCAGTTGTCCACCTTAAACTCTATAGTTAACTCCTCCATGCGGCTTATCTCCTATGAGGCTGATGGAGCGTGTAAAGCAGTGGGTTCAGGAGTTTCCCTGAGGCGTCACTCCTGGATGCGCTTGTGTAATTTTGTGGAACCATTCAAATCTACTTTCACCAACACCCCATTTGATGGTTCCTCTTTGTTTGGTTCCAAGGTGAAGGACACACTCACTCGGTGTGAGCAAGAAGGAAAGACGCTTTCTGCCATGGGAGTACATTTTACTGTTCCCTCTCGACCATACCCCAAAGGTCAAAGGGGTGGTAAAATGTGGTTCAAAAAGTCCGAGAGGGTCTTTCCGGACACACAGGGTGAATCCTCCTTCAGAGGCAGTGGAGGAGGAGGAAATGGGAGACGTCGCCCTAGAAGCAGGGGCGGTCTGCAATACCAGCAAAGCTGTGATTCCTTTCTGGGACGGCCTTATCAGCGCTTCTGATGTGAGGCCTGACTGCGTTTCTCTGGGGCCGGTCTGGGGTCGCATTTCTTCATGTCCACAAGCCTGGCTAAATATCACCCAAGACAAGTGGGTACAAAGAGTTGTTACCAGAGGCTATATCATACCATTTTCCCTTCCACCGTTTGTTCCCAAGAAGATCTTAGATGTACCACCGAATCACAGGGATCAGGCAACTGTGGAGATCAACACGTTGCTTTTAAAAGGAGTCATCCAGTCCGTCCCAGCAGACAACATAGGATCTGGAACTTACTCCAGGTTCTTTTTAGTACCAAAATGAACCGGAGATTGGAGGCCAATATTGGATCCCAGCAGGTTAAACAAATCCGTTTAGAAGGACAAATTTCGGATGGTAACTCTGCAGTCGATACTCCCGTTGTTAGGGAAAGATTATTGGATGTGCTCTCTAGATCTCCAAGATGCCTACTACCATATAAAAATGGACAAGGCATCCAGGAGCCATCTACGCTTCCAGCTGGGAGCCAGTCATTATCAGTTTCGTGCTCTGCCCTTTGGTCTCACCACAGCCCCCAGGGTGTTCACCAGATGCATGGCAGTGGTGACAGCTCACCTGAGACGTCAAGGATTCCATATTCCGTATTTGGACAACTGGCTCCTGACCGCCATCACCAGGTATCTACTCCTCCAAAACAGAGATGCCACTATTCAACTTTGTGCTCAGTTAGGGATCTCCATAAACTGGAAAAAATCTGCATTATTGTCCTCTTAATCTGTGATTTTTATAGGCGCAGAGGTAGACACAGTGAACATGACAGCTCGTCTCCTCGCAGACAGGGCACAAAACTTAATCTTTCAAATTCAATGTCGTCTTCTGTTGCGGAAGGTCAAAGCAACGTGGGTTCTTCAGCTCCTCGGGACTATGGCTTCCACCATTCTATTAGTACCATTAGTCAGGTTGCAAATGAGAATTCTTCAATGGCTTCTGTCTTCCCAATGGTTCTTCCAATATCTCCCTCTGAGTCATTCTATCCTGCTGACGAAATCATGCAAGAAGGACCTGCTTTGGTTGAGAGTTCCCAACCAGTTGATCACGGGCACCCCCTTTGTTCATGCCCAACCCATTGCCACTGTGACCATGGATGCCTCCCAGATCGGGTGGGGGGAGCATTATCTCGGCAGGACTGTCCAAGGCACATGGCAAGAACACGAGGCTCACCTGCATATCAATGTTCTGGAGATGAGGGCGGTGCTTCTGGCATTGCAAGCACTTCAAGAACTTCTTCTTGGGACTATTGCGATACAATCAGACAACATGTCGGTAGTTTGATATATCAACAAACAGGGCGGTACCAGATCTTACCCATTCTGTCGAAAGGCCATGTGAGTTTGGGAATGGGTGATTTCTTCCCAGCACTTTCTGGTTGCAATGCACATTCCAGGGATGACCAATGTGATAGCCAACAAGCTCAGCCGGGTGATCCTACTGCCTCATTAGTGGTCTCTGAAACAGGAAACAGCGGAACAGATTTTCTGCAAATGGGGGCAGCCTTGCTGCAACTTCTTTGCCAGCCCAGTCAATACCAAATACAGCAGCTATTTTTCCCTCATTCCCCCTCCGGGGGAGACGTCCAGAGACGCTCTGGCATACGATTGGCCCATGGGACTTCTGTATGCTTTCCTCCATTTCCTCTCATTTCCAAAGTGATTCAGAAAGCCAGTCGGCTGGGAAGCAAGTTGATCCTCATTGCTCCTTACTGGCCTCATCAGGTCTGGTTCCCTTTTCTCGTGCCTCTTTTCCTGGATGATCCTTGGATCCTGGAACCCAGCTCCAGATCTTTTGACTCGCATGTCAGGTTTGGTACATCCCTCAATCCCACACCCTCAGGTTGACAGCATGGCTGTGCCAGTTCCATCCATAGTCAGGCTTCATGATGTATCATCCTCAGTATCACATATTCTTATGTCCTCCCATAAACCTTCAACTAGGAGGCTGTATGGCAGTAAATGGAAAAGATTTTCTATTTGGGTACAGAAAATTAATGTAGATCCCTACACTGCTTCTATTCCTGTGATTTTGGAATTTCTCTCTGAGCTGTTTCAACAAGGAGCTGCTGCCACTATCAGAGTCCAATTGGCAGTGATTTCTCATTTTTACTTAGGGTTTCCAGATAACAATTTAATGTCTCATAAGCTATGCAAGACCTTTTTGAAAGGAATCACTCTTTTGAGACCACCACTGCAAGAACCTGTGGCTTCTTTGGATTTAAATTTTGTGTTGTCCAAACTGACTTCTCCCCCGTTTGAACCTTCACACTCATCTTCATTGAAATTTTTGACTTGGAAGACTCTGTTTTTTGTAGCTGTTACGTCAACTAGAAGGATATCGGATCCACAAGCCTTGTCTGTTAAGCCACCTTATTTGATCTTTTACAAGGACAGGGTGTCACTGCTTACTAATCCCTCCTTTGTCCCCAAAGTTTGTTCCCCTGCTACCTTAAATCAATCCGTAGAACTCCCAGTTTTCTTCCCTAATCACTGTAATGCAGCTGAATACTGTTTTCATCAGCTGGACGTTCATTGACAACTGTGTTTTAATTTACAGCGGACCAAGGAATTTAGGAAATCATATCAACTATTAATTTCCTTTTCTGACTCCAGATTGGGCTTACCAGTTTCTAAAGTGACACTATCTAACTGGATTTCCAGTTGCATAGCCTTTATCTACAATTCGGAGGGCAGACCTTTACCCTGCAGGATCAAGGCTCATTCTACCAGGTTGCGGTCTACCTCTGCAGCCTTTCAAGCCAGGGTCCCACTAGATAGTATTTGTGCAGCAGCTACGTGGGCTAACCCTCACACTTTTATTACACATTACAAATTGGATTTAGCTTCCAGAGGTAGAGCATCCTTTGGCTCCACGGTGCTTAGGAGTATTTTCCAGTGAGCCACCCAAGAATAAGGCACTAGGGACACTGTCCCATATGTAAAAATGAAGGTGAGATTGGACTACAAAGTTATGTACTCACCATAATGTTCCATGTTGGTAGTCCATCTCACCCTTCATTTTTACTAACCTGCCCTCCTGCCCCCATCCTCGAAGATCTGGAGATAACAATAATAATAATTTGGTTGTCTTTGGTTGGAGACCCTTTAGTATTGGTTTGTCTGTTATGAGTTTTTCTTCTAGTGAGCAACAAACAAGATCTAGGGTGTGTACTGCTGCACTATAGGATACCTGCTTAGCCACGAGCCAACCAGAAGTTTTCGAGCTTGTAAATTGGCCGAGTTGGAGCAGAGGATCGGCTTTGAACCCATATGTAAAAATGAAGGGTGAGATGAACCACCAACATGGAACGTTGTGGTGAGTACATAACTTCTTTTTTACAATGTGGTTTTGATTCACTAGAGGCATCTTGCAGGTCTGTACTTAGAAGGCATGCTTGGCTTAAGGAGCAATCTTTGCCAGAGCATGTTAAAACTAAATTGCTGGATGCTCCTTTAAAGCAAGACCGCCTGTTTGTTGACAAAGCAGAAGTTGTTCTTAAAAAGATGGAGGAAAAAGCTAAATCTATGCAAACTGTTAAAGATTTCTTACAAGTGCAGCCTCCTAGATTTAGTAGGCATTGGCCCTCAAAAAATTGGTCCTTTCCTGCCTCTTCCAGGCCTTCTCAGTTCAAACCCAAAACCAGCAGAACACCTAGGCTTCAGTCCCAGGGTCCCGAAAGGACTAAGAAGTGGGGGGCTCCCACTTCCAAATCAGGGAGTAGTAAGACTCCCCCCTATGGTAAGCTGTCTTAATGACTTAACTTTAAAACTTCCAAGCACTTCTCAACTGACTGCTCCTTTAGGGGGAAAGATTACTCTGCAAGCAAAAAAAAACTGGGAACTCATTACCCAGGACAAAGGGGTTTTAAACATAGTTTCCCAAGGATACAGATTTCACTTCCACACGTTACCAACCCCAAACGGTTGGCCAGATCTACCCCCAAATCAGTGGGCAGAGGCTCAAAAGCAAGTACTCTGTCTCTTAAGATTAAAGGCTATTCAGACTGTACCAGAAGAGGAAAAGGGACAAGATTTCTACTCAAGACTTTTCCTGGTACCCAGAAAAAGATAACTCATGGCATCCTATCCTGGACCTGTCTATCCTAAACACGTTTTTGGTGATACCAAAATTCAACCTGCTAACTCTTCACCAGTTGCTTCCCATGATAGGCAAAGATGCCTGGTTGGCAACACTGGATTTAAAGGAAACCTACCTGCACATCCCAATCAGGGAATCTTGCAGAAAATACCTATGCTTCAAAGCAGGCTGCATGCACCATCAGTTCTCTGCACTGCCCTTTGGCTCATCTACTGCGCCCAGGGTATTCACAAAGTGCTTAGCTCCAGTCATTGCATTTTGCAGGCAAAGAAATATTCAAATATACCCATACCTAGATGATTGTCTAATTCAGGCAGAAAGCCAGGACATACTTCTGAATCATCTGGCATTTGTACAAAAGGTGTTAACTATTCTGGGGTACACCATAAACGAAAATAAATCACATCTGGTACTCTGTCAACAAATTATATTCCTGGGAGCAAGCTTGAACACAACTTTCCAGATGGCTTTCTTCATGCCAGAGAAACAAATTTGTTTGACAACTTACTTTAAACTAGTGGCCACAAAAACCTTGCTATCTGCAAGGCAAATACTGCAAGCCTTGGGGTTCATGGCCTTGTGCATTCTACTAATTCCATATGCAAGACTGCATATGAGGAAACTACAATGGTATCTAAAAGGTTTATGGTGTCAACATTTTCAGGATGTAGAAGCAATGATTCCTATCATACCTTGCCTATGGTTAGAATTCCTTTGGTGGGCAGAGGCTCTAACCCTAAACCCCACACCACAGACAGCTGCATGGACCCCAAATGCAGGAGGGCTGCACAGGCAATGGAACCAAGTCCATGCTAACAGACAATCAATGCTAATAGGATTCCAGACAATATGAATGCTCTTATCAAGGAAAAACATTACAACAGTCACAAGAATGCCTGTATAGGACACAATCAACACCCATGTTATGGACTCTTTCCAGGACAAAGGATAACCATTGTTCTATCCTCTACATAACTACCTCTGCTATTAACCTGGTCTTACTACTCAGCAGACTATCTGGAGAATTCAATTCTGCCAGAAAACTCAAACACACTGGCAGACCTAAGACAGATTACCCATGTGGAAAAACCACAGAAAAAGGAAAAACTGGAAATTCAAACTTAAGACATGTTGATGAAACAATGAAACAAATTTTGGAAACAAACTGTTAGAAAATGCCACAAGGACAAATTGAAAAATGCACAACAGAAAATCCAAACCACAACCTTGGAAACAAATCTGCTCATTCTTCCTTGGAAAGAATCTCTCTGTCAAAGTACTAAACTCCTCCCCTTCCTCTAAAAACCAAGGATACTTGCCTCAAGAAGGAACGTCCACGGACCAAACCACAACACTCCAAGGATCTCCCTGCGCTGGCCACTGGTGTAACCTCCCTCTGTGTCAGGATCACCAGTGTGTCACAGCTGGCCCCCTCCAACCTCAAACTCTTAGCACAGGAGAATTCCTCTCAATCCCCCAGCTTCAAACCCTGCCTCTTACAGTTGTTATCTCTGGATTCTCTCTCCCTAACATTACATCTAAAAACTTTTTGGAGGCATGGATTTGGATCTGTGGAAAATATTCTGAAAAATCTTATGCTGAAAATGGAAAGAATCTGTGCCTGAAACCCTAAAAATACGTGTGTGAGATGCTTCAGTAACTGAGATGCTTCACAAAATACGTAACCCTTCCCTTTTCCAAGGGTCTTTCTCAATTCTTCGCCCCTCCTTTCTCAGCTCTATTTCAGCTCACCTAACTCAGCCACTGCTCAAGCAGTTCCTCAGAGCTCAAGCAGTTCCTCAGAAACCAAAAAGCCCCAGACCACAGCCACTTACTTTAATTCCCCATTGGAAAAATGCACTTTTCTCCTTTTTTTCTGCACTTTTTCAGCATGAACAAAATTCCTTTCTTCAGTTCTTCTTTCACTTTTAAACTCTTTAACATTCATCAGAATAACTTTTAACAGTATCTGTTATACTTTTCCCTAGTGCAGTGTGCCCTTATCTTTAGGTTGGATCACAGGTCCGGTTGGTCCTCCAGTTTCCTTTCATGCTGTGGTATTCATTCAGTGTTAATCAGTCCATTTCTTCCACATTTCTAATCCACAGAACAAAGGGGAACAGAAACCACTGGATACAGACTGATGCAGACAACTTAGATTTTTACTAGATTACTTGACAAGAAACAACAAACATCTAAAGGACAACTGCTAAACTGGTGGGCAAGGTTGCTGGGAGGGCCTGCAAACATTATTAAAAGGGGCCATTTCTAAAAATTAATTTCATATCTTATTTATGGGAAAAGCACCACCAAACCTATTTAGACCCCATAGACCCTATTTAGACCCCAGGGACCCAGCCTCCATTACACCTCCTGTCCCAGACAGAGGTCAGAGAGAAGCTGTGACCTTGAGACATCTGCTACCTGACCATTTCTGCCATCACATTTCCACCTGCCAATTCTTGCCTAAAATCTTAACTAAATCACAGGCTACTTGTCTTATACAGTACCTTGCCTAAGCCTCCTAATCCTATCCTCCCACTCTTCTGCTATGGGAATATGGGAAAATACCTGCATGTGTGAACAGTGAAATGAAGGCAACAGAACATAGTACAGCACACTTAAAATGTTACATAAATGGTAGTGGTATATTTGTATATGCAGTCCTGCTCTCCAGCTCCCTCTCTCTCTCTGGCTTTTCTTCTTCTTTCTCCTTTACTATACTTAAAAGCTTTAAAGCTTTATTATTTTTTTTTTTTTTATGGAGGTATAACCTTATATATATATATATATATATATATATATATATATATATATATATATATATATATATATTAATTGTTTCCATTGGGGGGGGGGCACCTGACATGGGGGGCAAGAAAACTGATAATGGGCGCCGGCTGCATGCTTTATACCCCTGCCTACCTGACGTCACGGAAGATGAGACAGCAACCGACGCAGGACCCAAGACTTTGATAATCAGGCCGACTGAGGGCTACTGCAAGCAGATAACCCAAATGTGATGATTGCAACAGTGAATACACTCGAACATCTACATTTATGGTAAGTGTACACAAGTTACCTTATCGCTGTTGATGTTTTTCCTACATCCGTTTTTTTTTATGATGTTGGAAAAAGAGAAATGCCCAGCAGGCTTTAAAAATGTGGTAAATGCTGTCAGAAAGTCCCTCTTTCTGATTTGCATACTCTGTGTGCATTTTCTTGGACCCTTCAATCTGTTTGTCATGCATTCAACCCAAGGGTCATGGTTGAATGCAAGAACAAACTTATTTTGTAGGTATTACTTCCATCCTCCTTTAGTGAGGCACTATCAGGAACTTCTCTACAGAAATTGAGAAAAATGTCTCCCGCTCAAAATGCCTCAACATCTTATTCTAGGATTTTGGAGAAATCCATTAAAAGCTCTTTTTCAAATCCATTGAATAGCTCAGATCCAAAAAAGAAAAGACAAAAATTTTCAGATCTGACTACCACTTCAGATCAGAAATGTATTAAGGTACAGTCCTTGGATCTGACTGCCTCTTCATATCCTAAAACTTTGAAATTTAAAGACACGTCAGGTCAAACCCCTTAGGAGCCAACAGAAAAGTGCGGATGTGGTAATTTCACCCAGAACTAAATACTCACCCTCAGTGGACTCACTTCCATCCAGGATCCCATCTCCTTTTTTAGAGACCAAAATCTCCTTCAGGAATGTCAACTCACTGTTCCAGAAGCCTTACAGAAGAGGATGTGAAGAGGTTGTGAGAAAGATCCTCTCGATGCAGAGTAAACCACTTATTTCAGCTCCTACGCCATTAGGTCAGGAGATCGATACATTCACTACTCCACCTTTGTCAGTTCCTCCACTGACTTCTTTCAAGGTTTTTGAGCCCTTGGATCCGAGTTACATAGGCCCGTCCACTTTAGATCTGAGGATACCTTTTTCCTCAGATCCAAGGCTTACTCTGATTGCTTCAGTTCAGTCAGATCAGGAGAGCTCTTGGAGCTGATTCTACCCTGTCAGGTCCAAGGTGCTTTGTTTGACTCCAAGGTTTTCAGAGCTGTCTCTACACCTTGGAGCCTCGGCAGTATTCAGGCTCCAGTTTCAGCATCTGGTGCTGTCCCTGGGGCATGGTGGGATTGTGGATCAGAGACTTGCTGTTTCAGATCCAGGATCCTATCCCTTGCTGGGAGGTCTGCCTTTGCAGCCATGGAGAGAGCCCTGTCTACACCCTTGACTCAGACGGTGCCTATCCCCTCAGATCCTTTGTCTCCATCTGTCCTGTCTCTGCATCTGGAATCTCAGCTGTCCTCTCTACAGGGGCAGCCAGTACTGAAATCCAAGGCTTCCCATCATGAGATCCTCACTTGGAAGCAGACTGGGCAGAACATTTTAAACAGATGCAAGCATTTGAAAAGAAACAAGCATGGTATGACAGGCAGAAACAAATTAAGTCAACCAGGCAGGATAGTGGAAACTGCCCTTCTGGCTAAGACCTTCTTGGCCATTACTGACTCTTCATCATATCCTTATTTAATTTCTTCCTCCTCCCTTTGTCCCTGGTGACAGGCTGGCCCACTTCAAAGGTAAGTATCTCTTTGTAATGGTTGAAAGGAAGAGGGTGTGATAAATAATTTTTAGTCATTTTCATTAATTCCCTTCTAAACTGTCACATAAGTACACATGCATTAACAGAAAAGGAAGAAGTAACACTTTTCATTTTTATTTTCACATAATATGCATACATGATTTTTTAACAATTCTCATTCCTTCCAACATCACATAAATTGTTCCATTTTTGCCTTCCCTTAAACCTTATTCCTCCTCCTAACAGTATTCAGGTCTATGTCGCATAAATAAACCATACTTCACCAAAACCCTTTTTGTAGTGACGAAAAGAGCAAATGTTCAATGAAGCGTTCAAATTAACGAAAAATACCACAGGGAAAGGAAGCACTTTGCCACCTTATGAGCGAAACACACAGTGCAGTATGTCAAACCCACCCAGGTGTGGGGCTGCACCCTCCCAACTATATATACCAGCTCCGAGATTGCACTACAGTGGGGAAAGGGGCAGTTTCCTAACATTAGCCAACTGCTTCCTTTCCCTGTGGAATTTTTTGCTGATGTGAACGTTTGTTTTATTGAACATTCGCTCTTTTCGTCTTTACGAAAAGAGTTTGGGCAAAGTGAGGATTGATTATGTAAAGTAGACCCCATTATTCTTAATGTTTTATTCCATGTTTACTTCTATATAATTTGTTCCTTGCCTTTTAAATATCCCACCTCCAGTTCTTTAATCTCCATTACAACATACAGTACTTCAGGTACAGTTGGTTTAGATTTTGATTTCCATTTTCTAGTAATTTATTTTTTTTTTTGGCAGCCTACAGCATTAAACTTAGTTAGCCCTTACTTTGCCTAGGCAATTCATACCATACGTGTCATCTCATTTCTTTAATTACAACAGTGATTTGCTCCCCTAACATTTTTGACAAAAGTACTCTTTTTAGGGAATTTTAAAACTCTGCCATCGTGTTACATTCCCAAAAACATTTAGCTCTGTCTTTCCCATTACACCTCCAGCAGTTACTGTCTGCCTGAGGAAAAAGTGCTCTGAAGTCTTGAAGTATAAAAATACCCATGCAGATACTTCCAAGCAAAAATCCTAAACCTTCTGGACTTTGCTGCATACTTGGTAACCATCCATATATCCTCCCATTGTTATTTTGTAAACTACCTTTCAGTTCCTTCTTCCCATTTTTTCTAACTACCTTTTCTTGATTCTTATAGTTATCATACAATATTTCATGTGCCCTACTAACTTGGCAATCTCCTGTCCCTTTCTCTTTGTCTATACTGTGTCACCCTCCTGATAAGGAAGTATCTACAGTGCAAGCTTCTGCTTTTGATACATATATTTTAGGTATTTTTACTTATTTTATAGAATTAATGTTTTTTCTTAATTTTTTTGTGTGTTATGTCTTATTTAGGAAGTGATGTATTTCAGAATTGAGGATGTGATGTCATGTCATCTGTGCTGGGGGAGGGTTTGTTTGTGTCTTTCGGCTTTTCCCGGTTAGGGGTCGCCACAGCGGAACTCCGGTCTGCTAATGATTGGCAGTAGATTTTTTACGTGCCGAGTTTGCCAGCCCTGACGCACAACCTTCAACAAAGGTATGCCCATTCACGCATGTCTCCACATAGAAGACGCTCTAGCTGAGAATCGAATGGCACAACGTTTTGCTGTGAGGCGGGTATATAAGCCATTTGTTTTTAATGTTTATTATTCTGATGAAGTCAGATTTGCTGACGAAAACGCTTAATCAGAGTTGATACAATAAACTTGTGTGTGTGGACTACCTGCTTCGTGGTTTACTTGGATTTCCTTCTTCATTATCTGTGATTCTAATATTTTACTTGGCAATCTCCTGTCCCTTTCTCTTTGCCTATACTCTGTCACCCTCCTGGTAAGGAAGTATCTGCAGTGCAAGCTTCTGCTTTGTCTCATCTCTGTTACCGTTCCCTCCTGGTAGGTTTATAGCCTTTTTACCTTTTAATTGCATGTTTTCCAAGCCCTGGTATTTCTCTGTTTGCACATGTACCATGTAAGGAGCTCCCAATACTCTGTCACCACAGTTCCCCAACACCTTGTAGGTGACTTGTACCAGGAGGGTCTCTCAACTGGGAGATGCACATGTACATGGAGCATCCTAGCTTACTCCATGACAGGACTCAGTGAAGCTGCATCTGCATGCATTGTGGAGCAGCCAGGCCAAGTAAGCCATTGTAGTGCAGCCAGTGAGGGATTTATTAATGGCTTAATACTCTGCCCTCTTCCATTAATGTTTCTTGCTTGAACTGGGTGGCAGTGGGTGGACTGCATACATGAATAGCCACCCATTGCCACAGGGTGTTATTACCTTTTTCAGTTCTCTCTACTCTCCCCAGTCAAACCCCTATGCCCTCAGAGTCCCAACCTCCACCAGAGCACATAGGACTGAACCTAGCACAGTAACCTAGCACAGTTGCTTCCCTCCAGGAGAGGCATGCCCACCCTCACCACCACCCCTATCTCTCCATCAGACACCAGGGCTATAATTGGGGATTTATCTCTATTCCACCAGAGCAACATGATCAGGACTTTAAAATTTCCAGTATGGCAGACAGCATCTACACAACCAAAAATAGCACTCGTGTTCTTGGAGTCCTTAAAGTAGCGCAAAGGCTAGTAAAGAGCATTTTCAAGTGCAAATATCAGTAATGGAATGTGTCCCATGCATAGAAGAACTAAGCCAAGAAAAACAGATAAGAAACGTGTAACTAAAAGTAGAAAATAAGAGAAGGGGCCAGAGAATCTTGTGACTAAGGAGGCAGAAAGACAGCAATTGGAGAATCTTGTAGAAAACTCAGACTGGAGTGTTTTGAGAAGGATAACAAGCACAGAAATTAGAATAATTAAGGATTTAATGTTACCAGCAAAAGGTAAGTAAGCATTGATGGCATTATCAGTAGCAGCAAAAATAAATAAACCTGAATGGAAAGATGTGCTTGGATATATGTATATATAAATATGTATATACAATTAGAAAAAGAGAGATTTACAAATGAGTATTTGAGGGGTATGTTCTTTGGTAGCAATGCAAGTGTGTGTAGTGACATAGGGAAGAGGGGATAGTAGGTCAGAAAATGGAGGAAACTATTATATCTGTAGGAAGTGAAGGGAGGAGATGGCTGCAAGAAAGTGGGGTGAGAGATAAAACTATGGTTAGAAGATGAAGTTGGGGAGAAAGAGAAGAATAAGACCACAGGATGGAATTAGCCTGGTGTGGAGCATGAGCAGAGCAGGGAATTAGGTAGGAGTGTTTTTAAAGAGGTTTTGAACATGTGGAGGCTGGATGATGGCCTAATTTGTTATAATGAATGAGCCCCAGGTCTGTGCTACTGTTTTAAGAGTAAAGGGGAGGGTTCTGCATATTTTTTGGTTTTGTGTATGATAAGGAGTTGTTTATCATTGGATCTTAAAGGATGTTGTGGGGCTTAATTTTAGAGAATTCTACTAAGAGCTGGTCAGGCTGAAGGATTATTTTTTGCTGTGATTAATTGGGTGCATGTAGGATGGTAAGATAATTGTAACCAATTTACTTCTTTTAGTGTGGTGCATTGGAGGCTTTGATTGGGTTTGTAGCAAAGTATAGACTGTTGTTATAACATTGCTCAGTTTTAGTTTTTAGAGAAGTTTGTAAAGATGAGTACTCCATACTCCGTATGGAAGTGATGGTAGTAGGTAAGTAGTATTAGTTGTGAGGAAGTTTTCTGTAGAAAATTCCTAACTGTCGTTTTTTTCAATTGCATTTAGAGTATGTAGGTTGAATCTGTCATCTGTGGTCATGCCAAGTAATTTAATATGAGATACTAGTGCTTTGTCACTGTTGTTTAGGGAGCTGATTTTGAAGTTACTTTTGTTAAAGCTGTGTGAGTTGGGGAAAAACAGGAGTAGTTTGGTTTATTGGGATTTAGCAGCAATTGAGCATGTTGGAGCCTACTTTCAATTGAGTTAAAGGCTTCTTGTGTTATTTGTTGAAGATGGATTGGGCTATCAGAGGAGCAAATGAGGGCAGAGTCATTTACATATTGTATGAGAGAGGCTTGTTGGGAAGACGTATAGAGACTACTGGTGAATATCTTAAACATCAAGGAACTGAGGAGAGCTTTGGGGACACCTGTGTTAACCGGCAGGAATGGGGATAGGATGCAGTGCCATTTAACAGATTATCCGTCAGACAAGTAACTTCTGAACTGGGTGAGGGTAGAGTGTGAAAGGCCAAAGGGAAGACATTTTGTGCAGCAGTTTACTGTGTTATGGTGTCAAAACAATTTGTCTAGAAATAGGGTATACAAATTTATCATTGTCCCTAGCTTTGTTGATGGTATCAAGGAAGGATATGAGGGCAGTGATAGTAATATGTGCTTGGCGGAAGACATGTTATATGGGTGTCCAAAGTTGTTGTTGAAGGAGATAATGAAGAAATTGCTTGTGGATACCTTTTTCCAATATCTTTTGGGGGGGGGGTAGCATGAAGATGGGTCTACAGTTGGATATTTCTGTTGAGGTCCCCCCTTTATGTAGTGGAGGTTGTATGTGATTTTCTTCTTGCTTCCTGATGATGCACCATTTTTGTTTGGTTACTTGTACACCAGGTATGTCAAAGGATACATTTTTTCCTTTAACTCATTACATCCGAGTGATGCCTCCATGTGCATCTGCAGTTACCTCCTACTGCTCCTCTAGGCGTCAAATATTACTTGTTCATACTTGCTTGAATAATTCCAAAAACCATGCTACATACAAAGTATCAGAATATTTTATCTTGAAGCATATATGATGGCAAACACAATTGTACTGATATTTGACCTCTGTCAATGAGTATTTGTTAGAATTGAAGGTGATAACTTCATTTTTAAAGGCTTAGGCCACACCCACTAGGAGTTAAAGGTACACGCTCAAAAGAGCTGTATTGGAGGGAATGAGTTAACACAAGTTTCAACTTTGGAGATGTTGCAGATAATGGGCAATTGAACTGTATTGGTGCAATAATTAACTCAAATGGTTTCCAACAGGCCAACACTGTTTATAAGAAAGGGGATGTGTGACACAATCTCCAAAGCAGAGAAAGTGCTCCACAAGAGAATGTATCTGCATTTCTATTTCATTAAGAAGACTGATGATGAAAGTGCACTCGCTAGGCATTATGTTCATCGTGCATACAGCTGCAGTCATTACAGATGGGTTATCCTGCCATCAGGCGGGTCCTCGGTCGGCCGAATTCCAAAGTCTAGGTCTGGCGTCGGTTGTCATCGCTTCTTCCCTGACGTCAATGCGGCAGGGGTATAAAAGAGGCAGCCGACGCCATTTTCTTCAGTCTTTCTTGCCGCGCGGTCCCCGAAGCAGAAGCAGTTCGCAAGTGCTGGTCGGCCAGCTCCTGAGATTTACGAAAGTATTTCAGCCGAAGTCTTCTTTAAAGCTAAGTACCCCGTTGGGGAAACTTTTCTTGCCTCAGACCGATGTCAGACAAAGTTAATAATTGCATTTCTTGTGGGAAGCAAATACCGCACAAGTATTTCCATTCTTTCTGTATACCTTGCTTAGGGCCAGACCACGACGTCTCGGCCTGACGTTTTTGTGCTAGGTTCAACAAGCGCACTATTAAGCCGGGGAGTTCGCCCTTCATTATTTTGGCAAAAAATTTAATTATATCATGTCGTCGGATACACCGACACCAGTTTTAAGCAAAAGACGCAAAGACAAGGACTGACATCCGAGGTCTGCACCGAGTACTGAGACCACGCTTAGGCCGACTACTGGTTCTCCGGTTCTCAGCGAGGCACCTACGCAGCCCCTGACTACCGATGAAACTATTTTACCGGTGACTTCAGTACCCGAGGTCGCAGGCTCCTCTGTCTCCATTCCCACTGCAGATACCGACGCCACTCTTGGCGGGGAAACTGAAAATTTAGTGAGGCCTGCCACTTCTGAAGGTGTCTTCAGGCCTTCCACCTTCTCTATTAAATCCTTCACTAAATCTAAAGCTGCCATGAAAACTAAAAAACAGGGTCCTCAGACCTCCTCTCAAGGCCCCATGCCTAAAAAGCAGATGCTTAAAATGGCTGAGGATTTGATAACTCTCATCAGGGGTTCTCAACCCCCCTCTGACAAAAGACCCAGATTGGAGGAAGACTACCCTTCCTCAGACCAGGCTTCTATTATTTCATTGTACCAATCAAAACGACACTCCTGCGCGTAAGGCAAATGCACGGCTCAAAAAACACAACAAAAGTTCTAGTAAAGACAGAGCCAGCATACTGTGTACGAAATCACTTTAATAAAATAAATAAACAGCCCGGTTTCGGCCGGAATGATATCACAGCCTTCCTCAGTGCAAATAAGAAAAAATGAAATTGAATTAAACAATAAATACATGCTTCTAGAGGCTGATTGGTCCATCTAAAATTGTTCATTCAAACCAGGAGGGAACAACCCTCCCAGTTTCACAATCCACTTTTTCTCTTTATTATTTAAAATGGAGTGCCATCCAATTTTATTGGATTTATTGCCCTTTACAATGTCAATAATCAAAAATGAAAACCTAGCAGTAGGATGTATCAAATGGTGTTTGTAAAGTGCATTTGAAAGTTTTTTATTTTTAATATTGCTGATGTGTTCTGAAATTCTTATTCTAAATGGGCGAGAAGTCTGACCAATGTAAAAAGAACCACAGGTACATGTAGCTTGATATACTAACCAATCAGTACTACAGTTGGCAAAGAAATTAATATCATAAACTGAAGAGCTGTTGCGACTAGAAAATTGTTTAGATTTTACCACCTTATCACAGTGGATACAATGTCCACATGGATAGCAGCCAACTAATGGGTCACCCATAATGGTAGTTTGTATGTATTGGGAAGGTTGATATATAGACCCATGTTTATAGTGATTGAAACAAGAAGCAAGGTTTTTACCTTTCCGGTATGAGAATAAACAACTTTCAGGTATAATTTGAGATAATTCTTCATCGTATTGTAAGATATTCCAGTGTCTCCTAACACTTTCAATCAGGTTCACCGTGTTCCTGGCATATGTTGTAACCAACCTTATGGGTTGCTTTGTTGTGACATTGTGATCCTTGTACTTCAAAAATTCTTCCCTGTTAGTTGAATTAACCAAATTGCTTGCCTGCAACACATAACCCATGCCATAACCCCTAGCTTTAAATCTACCAGTAAGATCCTTCCTATGATTCTGAAATGAAGAATCATCTGAACAAATTTGTTTTGTTCTAATAAATTGTGATTTGGGGATGTTGCGGGCTATATGTGGAGGATGAAAACTGGATGCATGGAGTATGGTATTATATTGGGGATATTTTCTGAACACTTCAGTGCCCAGCGTGTGATCTGATAATCTGTTAATATTTACATCCAAAAATGTAATACTATTGAGATCATAATGGATAGTAAATTGCAATCCCCAAGGGTTCCTATTTAGGTAAACTAAAAATTCATGTAGCATATTGACCTCTCCTGTCCATACCATCCAGCAATCGTCCAGGAAACGTCTCCAAATGTCAATGTATTCTAAATAAATGTTAGTACCAGGGTCATAAATAAGCTGTTTTTCAACAAAAGCCATAAACAAATCAGCATAAATGGGGGCAAAAGAAGCCCCCATTGCTGTACCCTTTGTAAATAACATATATCTTGATAAAAAAATACATTACTGCTAAGAACATGACCTGCTAGCTGTACCAAGAAAGAATTGAAATCAGAATCATATAAATTGGCCACCTCCAACCAATATGTAAGTGCCTCCAAACCAGATTCATGTGGAATATTGGTATATAAGGTGCACACATCAAGTGTGCACATCAACCAGTCCGGTTCCAACTGACTCTCTGAAATGATTTGCAGGAAGTTAGTGGTGTCTTGTAATCGAGACCGAACAAGATGGAGGAGGGGCTTGAGGTATTTGGTCAAATAAAGAGATAGTGGTTCCGTAATGTAACCTTTGCCTGAAACAATCGGTCTGCCCGGTGGGTGTATAGGATTTTTGTGAATTTTTGGCAAAAAATAAATATATTGGTTAGCCGGGTCCTGAACCATCAATTGGTGCATGATGTCATTAGTTATAATTGCTTCATCCCTGGCCTGAACCAAAAATTCATCAATTGATTTTTTGAAACGATGGATGCGATTTATAGGCATTTCAAAATAATATCTGCCATCAGATAACTGCCTTTTAGCTTCCTGATCATAATCTTTCCAATTCAACACAACCACAGCTCCACCTTTGTCAGCTGAGATAATGACAATATTTTTGTTATTTTGTAGTTCCAGAATAGCTTGTTTTTCAACAAGAGTTACATTATTTGATTTATACTGTGTCTCAGACATAGAAAAGTGCAGATCTTTGAGAACGCTATTCTGGAACTGATGTACCAAAGGATGCATAGGTGGAGTGAAAGAAGATTTATGATATATAAACTTATCATCCATATCATCATTGTCATTATTGCCAAAGAACAATCTTAAGTTCAAAATTCTACAAAAAGACAACAAATCCTGAGCAAACAATTCCTCAGACACCATGAATCCCGGAATAAAAGTCAAGCCTTTATTAAGCACAGATAAATGGGCCGGAGATAGTACAAAATCAGATAAATTTAAGACATTCTTACTTTGATCTTCCACTAATTCTCTATGACCATTTTCAACAGACTCTGAATATTGTCTATACCTTCTGTGTTTGCGTCCCCCCCGCTTATACCTGGGCCTAAAGGGACAGATAATATAGTCCTTTTGGGTGAAGGTGAACTTGGTACTGATTGTAACTCATCTGTACAGGAAGAGATGTCCTCAGTTGAGGAACCAGTGTCATGACCAAATTTTCTTAAAATTCAACTACAGGCACAATTCCTGCCGGGGAAGGAAAACACACTGGCAGACAACTTAAGCAGAAATATGACAGACCCACATGAATGGAAGTTGCATCCTCAAGTCTTCTCAAAGATAACTCAGGCATGGGGACAGCCAGACATAGATCTATTTGCTACCCACAGAAATTACCAGTTGGAAAAATTTTATTCAAGGACCTATCATCCACAGGCCTGGAAAGTGGACACATTCTCTTTCAATTGGACAACATTGACAGTCTATGCCTTCCCGCCTCTTCCTCTACTGACCAAAGTTCTATTAAAAGCCAGAGCAGAGAGGCCACAAATGATTCTCATTGCTCCAGACTGGCCACAACAACACTGGTATCCTCTCCTAAAGAGCCTGACACACTCCCCACCATGGATCCTACCTCTAGCTCCTCTTCTGTTGTCCCAGCACAACTACAAAACCCTTCACAGCCAGCTCAAAACCCTAAATCTAGCTGCATGGAGAATACCTTAATTTCCCAACAGACTCTCCTCTCAAAAGAGGTACAGGATGTCATCTTGGAGGCCAGAAGACCCTCTACTAGAAACGCCTACTCCGCCAAATGGAAACGATTTTGTTCCTGGAATCAAGAAAAGGGCCAGAATCCTTGGGTAATAAATATACCTCAAATTTTACAGTACCTAGCCGAGATGTTAAACAGTGGCCTTTCCTTCTCCTCCATCAAGATCCACGCTTCAGCCATTTCTGCACAATACAATACAGATCCTCCTTTATTCTCACATCCTTTATTAAGGCAGTTCCTCAGAGGGGCAAAAAATATAAAAACCCCCCGGAAACCACCAGTCCCAGCTTGGGACCTCAACTTCATATTGGAAAAGCTGACCCTGCCTCCCTTTGAGCCGGCTTCTTCAACAGAGCTACAATATTTGTCATGGAAAACAGCCTTCCTTCTGGCTATTACCTCAGCACGCAGGGTTTCGGAACTACAGGCCCTCATGGCTGTACAACCATTCATCATTTTCCATCAGGACAGAGTTTCCTTACGAACCAACCCTACCTTCATGCCAAAGGTAGTATCCAGTGTAGCTTTAAATCAGACTATTCATTTACCTACCTTTTATCCAAATCCACAGAACAAAGGGGAGAGACTACTACATTCCTTGGACATTCACAGACAACTTCGTTATTACTTGGACAGAACAAAGCCATTCAGGAAATCTGAGCAGCTCTTTGTGTCCTATGCTACAGGTGCTCAAGGAAAGGCTATTCCCAAACAGACAATTTCAAAATGGATAGCCCACTGCATATGCTTTTGTTATTCATTTCATGGAAAATCTGTGTCTGTATACATCAGATCCCAGTCCACCAGGGCTACAGCTACCTCTGCAGCTTTCCTCAGGGGGGTCCCAACCAAGGACATTTTGGAAGCAGCTACTTGGAGTTCAGTGCACGCTTTCTCCAAGCACTACCACCTTCCACTATACTCAAAATCTAGAGCGGGCTTTGCCACAGCAGTCCTGCAGGGCATCCTCGCCCCTCCTAGTTCCACTTAGTGCCTACCACCCTTACTTAGCTTTGGGATTCTACCCATCTGTAATGACTGCAGCTGTATGCACGATGAACATAGTACAGTTTTGTACCTACCATAAATGTAGATGTTCGAGTGCTCATACAGCTGCAGTCCAGGTTACCCTCCCTCCATCCCCTCTTAGGACAGGCCTTATGACAAACACCTTTATCATACAACCTATTTGGGGTATTCTTTTATGGTGTATTTGCTTGCAACTACTGTTTTTGATTTATCTACATTGCATGTTTGCATAATATTATGTTTTGCCTTCCTTCTGGGGGCACCTGACATCTGGGGCAAGAAAAACTGAAGAAAATGGCATTGGCTGGCTCTTTTATACCCCTGCCGCACTGACGTCAGGGAAGAAGCGATGACAACCGACGCCGGACCTAGACTTTGGAATTCAGCCGACCGAGGACCCGCCTGACGGCAGGATAACCCATCTGTAATGACTGCAGCTGTATGAGCACTCGAACATCTACATTTATGGTAGGTACAAAATTGTACTTTTTGAAATGTAAGGTTTTTAAAAGATTTTTATTCAGTGTGTTAGAGAAGGTGGCACCTCCAGTGGGAATGGCGACTGGAAGTTAACCATGGGCCACAAAGAGACCTTGTGGCAGTTATTTCTTGATGCTACTAATCCCCTAAGGCTTAAAGAAGGCATCAGTATTGCTAATGCATTAAAGCTGAGATCAATGAAGTTTTAGATATTTTTTATTTAGATTGTTTAATATTTTCCTGTGTGATAAAAACTGTTTTTAAGCACATCTTCAAATATTACATTTGACTTTTTCTTGTATTACCATTGGTATACATCATCAGGATTTACAACATGTTTATATATTTAGAATAAATGTTATGGTTCTGATGAAATCCCGTTATCTGTTAGGGATGAAAGCCCTTAACTTTTTATATTGATCGTACTTTGTTTTAATTTCTTGTTTTGGTGTTGTGAAAAGCTTTTGGATCCATGTGGCTGTTTTGGCATTCTTGGTTCTTCAAGGAACACCGGATTCGGAGTTTATCAGCAGATGATTAGCATGGTTTGAGATTGTGAAATATTGTTTATATAATATTGTTTAGATATATATATATATATATATATATATATATATATATAAAGTAGGGACAGTTTTTAAGATAAATGTCAGTGTAGTAATGGGAGGGTTTTAGGGTGGGCTAAGGATATTATGGATGTTAGGGTTGCTTTTGGTAAGGACAGCTATGCTTACTATGACATATGTGTTAAACTGGTTAGCATTTTCAAGTAGGGAGAGGTTAGATGAAGGATTGGATTGTTTTTGTCCCTGGCTGGATTAAGTCTTTGGAGGACCAGAATTTTTGGGGATTATGTCTGTGGCAGTTCTGCAGATTATTGTAATGTTGTTTTGTCATGGTTTGTGTTTTTGTAAGGTTTTGAAGCTCTCTAAATTCATGCAGAAGATTTTCTACTATTATTAGCCGGGGGCATGGTTGATTTTAAAACTCTTTCTTCTAGGGGGTGCTTAGTTATTTAGAAAATGTAATAATATTGTATTGAAAGTGAGGACTGCTTCATCCAGGGAGGGAGATTTTCTAGATTAGACCAGTTGATGGGATTCTAGTGCTCATGTGAAGGTGTCTGAGTTGAAATGTGTGAGATTTTGGGTACATTTGTAGTTGTGTTGTTTAGCATGATGGATGATTAATCTGCGAATATAAGTGGGAAGATGGTTACTATGGGTGTCTGCAAGGGATACTAAGGTGGTGTATTTGTGAAGGTCAGGGACCGTTATCCAGTCTGGGTGGAGCCCTTGTCATAAATTGTATTAAATCTAGTGGGTGAGGTGATTAGCTGTTGTAAAATAGGTTAATAATGGATTTGGAAAAGTTGGAGGTAGTGTTTTTCCAGTCAATATTTACATCTCCTACTATATTTTTTAACTATTGTAGGACATCTTCCAAAGTGATTATATTGTTTCCAAGCGGGACGGGATGTAGAGAACAATGATACAAAGTTGTTTTTTTACTGTTTAATTTGAGGTATGAGGTGAGTATTATGGCTTTGTCGAATGTGGGAATACTTTTGTCTGAAAGGATTTAGTTCATACACATTGGAGTATAAGATGGCTATACCCATTTTTTAGGCTTTGGTGTGTTCTTGTGATGTTCTACCCAGGAGAAAGTATTTCATGTTGGGCTTTAGCCAGGTTTCGGTAATTACCAGCATATCTGGAGTATACTGGACTATTCATGCATGGAGTTCTGTGATTTTACTGTACATGTTTATTGAGACCATGTTCAGTTTTTGTGTTTTGGGTGAGGAAAGGGAGTGTTGTAGTATTAGTATGCAAGGTGATTTATTAGTTGTGGTTGATAGGACCTGGATTTGGGTAGATGTCTCCACAATGAAATATTTTACAAGAGAACACATATGAGAGGGGTGTTCTTTGTTTGAGGCAGTTTTTATTTTGCTTTTAGATTGGATGGGTCTGAAGGCATTCAAGAAGTATATTTTTGTAGTACATATTGGCAGTCTTTGAAAAGATGTGGTGCAATTAAATTGGTAGTGGGAGTTGTGTTCAATGTTATGGCTTTTGGTTGGTGAACTGATTCCAGGCATTACTTTTGTATAGGTTCATAGGAGATTACCAGGCTAACAGCTTATGAACCCTTACAAGCCTAGCAAATGTAACTTGATTTACACAATATATGGCCCATCAGGGCCAGAGGATGGCATAAGTTTGTGCCAATGCCTCGAGTATTTTGTAGATTGCCCATGTCCATAAGGGACTTAGGTGCTACCCCAGGTGTGAATTTGCAGTTCCCCATCCATTGATCCAAATTGCATCTGAAGAGGGCCAGAGAAGGGCTCTGCTTAACGTGAATAGGAAGCCTGTTGCAAAGAAGTGGCAATTTCTGAGACACATGTATGTCTGTCCAGCATGTTTTGTTTGTTTGTGTCGCTGACTTAAGTTTAGATCCCCAAATCAGGTGACCCTCATGCTTTTTGTCTTGCAGATGTGAAGCAGCTCCATCAGGGCTGGATTTTTGTGAGTGCCTTATAGGTCAGGCATAAGTCACCCCTGGGATAGGGTTTTTAGTCTAGCCACATAGGACATGTTGTTTACACCCTGTATTTTATTTGTGAGGAACCTCTGAGGTCGCTCTAGCTGTTAAGTGCCTAGTCAAGTGCATGCCAAATGGCACATTGTATTCGACTGTTGGCCTAATGAAGGCTCAGTACAGTGGGACTATAATTTCCTTAGATCTGGATGCCGTACCTTTACTTACATTGAAGGACTTCCTCACCACTGTGGACACATGGTGGTCAATATTCAGGCTACTGTCTGTGTACTTAGAGCTCTCACCTCTGAGTTTACTCTTAGGAGCATGCTATTAATGTTGTAATTTGCAGGGTTATTTGACTTCCCAAAGGGTATGATGATGCATTTTTTGCATTCCGTTTTAGGCCATGGGGCTGGCACCATTCATTTGTCTTGTTTAGACCCTCCTGAAGGATATCTGCATTGGTGGAGAGTTAGCGATTTCCCTCAGCTTGCAGTCATCAGCAGACTTAATCATCCAGAGGCTTTTCACATTAGCCTTGACTTCAAAGAAGTACATTCTGAACAGGAGTGGTCTCAGCATTGAGACCTGTGGCACACCACTAGTAACTGTCCTATTGCTAGATCTGGATTCACCCACTTTAACCACATGTCCTGTCCGTGAGCCAGTTGGCATCTGGTGACATAGAAATTTATGTCCAGTTTTATGAGTTTATTTGTAATACCCGAGTGCAGAATTGTATCATATGCCTTGACCAGGTCAAGGTAGGCATTATGTACAGTTTTACCCTCATCCATGGCCTTAGTGACTTTCTCAGAGAAGTCCACCAGATTTAGTAGGCATGACCTAACTTTGACAAAACCGAATTGGGTCAAGTCCACTGTTTGGAAGTTTTCTGTGTCAGTATTTGTCATGCCCATAATTATTCTTTACATGGCCATGCATATAAGACTAGTCAAACTTTTATAGGTCTTTAATTTCCCAGGTCAGTTGATGGTCCCCCTTTATGCAGAGGGATGACTGTTGCTGCCTTCCACTCTATTGGGACAAAGCCGGTCCAGAGGCTGTGGCTAAACAGAGATCCTAAATGAGCATGATGAGTCCTTATTTAAGATGATGTGTTTTTAGCTTTAGAGGGCATAATGGCAACCTGTTTGGTAATAGTTGGTGGGGGAGTGGTGGAGAGTATTTCCTTGGAGCAAAGTGGGGGTGATGGAGAGGTGAAATTTGAGCCAAATTTATTAGACAACAGATTTGCTACATCTTCTGGCTTAGTATAGGTGATACCATCTACAACTAATTCTGCACATTGATGGGTATTGCCCTTAAGATTGCTGTTATAACGGAAAAATGCCTTACAGTCATTTTTGGCTTTGGAGGCTATTTTTACCTCAAAATTTGCTTTCAGAGACTTGACTAGTTCCCTAATTCACTTGCTTAGACTAATGAGGGATCTTACTTCTTGAGAGAATTTATTTTTTTTTCCTTTTGTTGTACAACCTATTCATACCAGGGTGGCTTGTTTTTGCAGTTTGACTTGGGTTTATTTTGGTAGGGTACTGCCGATTCTGTGCAGTTGCTTATATGGTCGTACAGGGCTTTTATGTACGCCTCTGCATAGGTTTCTGTGTTTTCTGAATTTGGGGGGGTTTGGAAACTAGCAATACCGCCACTTAATAGGAGGTAGTTTGCTTTAGAAAAGTTCTTAAAGTTTTTGTGGTTAGGTGGGGGTCTAATTTTACCTTTATTTAAAGGGAGACCATTTTGTGATCTGATCTTACCAGTTAGAACATCAGATGGGGGGGTGCAGCACTCCCCCATATTTGTAAATACCAGATCTAGGATATTTGTTCTCCTAGTAGGAGTGCAGACTAACTGTTCCAGGGCATTTGAATTTACAAAGTCAAGAAGTCTTTTTGTCTATATGTTAGTGGTCGTGTATGCCTCCCAGTTAATGGAGGGGTAGTTAATATCACCCATGAGTATGGTACTGGGCTGGGTGGTGACTGATCCAAGTAAATTCAGGTATGATGTATGGGTTTTCTGGTTTATGGTGGGGGACCAGTAGTTAAAAAGAATATGTTAATGGATTTTTCCCATGGTTAGTTGGGTGTGG